>NW_006771292.1:382454-413906 GCF_000442215.2 Lipotes vexillifer
AAAAAAAAAAAAAAAAAAAAGGTTCCAGCAAAGTGTGCCCATGTCTCTTCCCTGACAACCCCATTACATATTCCTTATGACTGCTAAGGTTTCCAGTCCTTTGGGTTAAGACCGAGAAGGCTGCACCATTGTCTATAAGAAATTCTATCTATCACATTGATTCGCCACATCAATGACCACCTGAGGCTCAGCATTAGTCATGTAGAGGGTATCTCTCGGCAGAGCCACTTTCAGCCTTCGGCCCCTTTAGTCTTCTGACTGCAAAACCATCAATGGCTGAGGGGCCTGGTCGCTCTCTGGAATCTGAGGCATTCCCTCTTCCAATGCCCTGGCTGTTTGGGAAGGGCACATCATTCATAATCTTCCCTCCAGTGCCCCTTTTGTCCACACTCAGTACACCGGACTTGTATGGGTACCCGTGGGCCTTGTGGTCTGCCAGGGCCAGATTGGCCCAGAAAAGCCGGCTTCCCCTTTGGTGGTCTCTGAGCACACAAAGCAATCATTTGGGCCTCTGTATACTTCTCTGGGTATGATCAGCCTTTTTTGGCCATATCCCTATTCCTGAAAACCAAATAAGCCAATTGGAACAAATTATTCACTGGAGTCTGAGGACCAGCAGTTGCTTTCTGAATTTTGTGCCTGATGTCTGGGGCAGACTAGGCTATGAAATGCATAGGTAAAAGGGCCTGTACCTCAGGGGAGGAGGGTTCCACATTCATTTGGGATCCATGGCCCTGTAGGGTGGGTCAGTTAAAATGTCCTCTGTGTCCTTCCTAGAGTTATCCCTCCTGAGCTACACACACCTTAAATTCCTTTTTGGGTTCCACTGCCTAGATACAAAGCCATGAAAATTTGAACATAGGGTACTTCACTCCATTTTAAATTTCCTAACTCATATGGCGGCCAAACCTGATTACATAATATAGTAAGTTTTTTCGTTTTAATTCCTGTTGTCCAAATCTTTCCCAACCCCGAAGTATATGGCCCAGAGGGGTATTGTTTGGCACTGATGCAGCCTGACCCATTTCAGACAAGCCTGAGGTGACGTCTCTAACTCCCAAGCTATCCAAAATTCCACTCTTAAGTCAAAATCCACTGCGCAATTTAGTCAAGATTTGCACTTACAATTTTAGATGCTATCCCTTCCAAGGTAATCTCCCAACCAGGTGTCAGTGCCCTAAAAGTCACAAAGAAATGGCACAGAAGATGTCCCCAACAATGTTGACGATGAGCGGGAGTTGCTCTAGCTATAAGTTGGGAATTAAGGGACAGCATTTGTAAGGGTCAGAGGGAAGGGAGTAAAAGCAATAAAAAGTACACCTTGGTGGTCACGCAGGTCTTCTGGGGTTCACAGAAGAAAGAAAGAAATAGAACAGGAATGAATAAGAATGCAAGAATGTAGGAGAAAAACCTCAGAGTCAAGGAGAAGATTACAGAGATTAACAATTCTATCCTGGACCTGCTGTTGAATGTGCATAAGTATACGGGGTTGACCCGCCGGTCAAAAATGAGCAGACATCGGCAGAGCATCCTCCCCAGTATGCCTGGCTCGTGGCATCCCATGGGCCTCTTTAGGACCAAGACCTAACTTATGGATCCTTGGAACTGTCATGGCGCCTGTGGGTGTGTCATTTAGCTTGCTGATGTGTTACAGTGAGTGTATACTGAGGCTCAAGGTCTAGTGGAAGTCGACTTGTCCGCCATCTTGGATCCATTTGGTTTTAATCAGTTTATGTCACGTCCTTGGGCTATGTTATTCTTTCAAAGGTTGTGCCCTGCCCCTCCTCCTGTTTCAGAAGTATTCTTTTTTTTTAGATATATTAACATATAACATTATATTAGTTTCAGGTATACATCATAATGATTCGATATTTGCATATATTGTGAAATGATCCGGATATAAATCTAGTTAACATCCATCACCATATATAACTTACAAAATGTTTTTCTCTTGTGATGAAAACTTTTAAGATCTACTCTTTTAACAACTTTCAATAATATAATACAGTGTTATTAACTACAATGTCCATGCTATACATTACATCAACATGACATTTATCTTATAGCTGGAAGTTTGTCCTTTTTAACCACCTTTTTGCTTCTGTTAAAGTGGTTACTAGAACTTTTTAAATGACATATGTGACTCACATTATATTTCAATTAGACAGCACTGCTTTAGAATTCTATTCCCTATATACCCTTCAAGGGAAAGTTAAATGTTAGGAACTCTATCAAAAGCCTATCCTGAATTCTTTAAAGAGAAATGATCTCCCTCCCACCCATGGCATACAGTTGGCACTCAATAAATATTTCCTTAATAAACTGCTAGAACATTTTGTTTTTAACCTCATGGTACTTACGTTCTGACTTGCCTATAATTTGTCTTCTTCCTTGTGTCTCCTACAAGATTCTAAAATTCCTTGCTTAAAACTCTCTCTTATTTCATTAATATTTCCTGGACGCATAGCCTGTTCGTTTCCCTCAACTATTCTGTCTCATCTCCTGCTCTCCTGCTCTTAACCCATTTCTTAACTTATCTCCAGTGACTTACTATATTACTTCCTGGATACCCCTGCAGCACTGCTTCAAGTCAACCTGGCAGGAACTCTCCAGTTCCTTGAAAACTCGACTTCAATATGGCAAAATGAAGAGATGAGGGGGAAAAAAAAAACCAAAACAAAACAGTGAAAAGACATGCTACTGCAAAACATAAGAATATGAGCCCACATTTTTGAAAACTCAATTACAATAAAAATATTTCCTTACACAAATATCAGTTAAATGGTTTTCTTGTGAATAATCTACAAGTCTGTGGGCTGATTCAGGAAAAAATTTTTTGAGAGAGGTTATTCCTGCAATGTTTCTGAAATAAACAAACAAAAATAACTTATAATTATAAAAAAGCAAAGCAAACTAACCAAAAAACTCAAGTTATGGTATGATTAAAAAAACCTAAGGACGAAATGAGAGAGTAACATTGACATATATACGCTACCAAATGTAAAATGGATGGCTAATGGGAAGCAGCCGCATAGCACAGGGAGATCAGCTTCGTGCTTTGTGATGACCTAGAGGGGTGGGATAGGGAGGGTGGGAGGGAGACGCAAGAGGGAGGGGATATGGGGAATATATGTATACTTATAGCTGATTCACTTGTTGTACAACACAAACTAACACAACATTGTAAAGCAATTATACTCCAATAAAGATGTTTAAAAAAAACAACCTAAGGAAAAATCTTTCAGAAACCTCCTTGCCTTTCTTAAGTACTCCTAAGTATTTTGACGACCTATAAATACTGGATAAACACAAATGCTGTCTTATAGCTTAGTGAACAGAATGTGAAGAACATAAGAGCATCACTAATAAATCTGCCCTGAAAACTGCCTCTAGGGCATAACCACCTCTCAGGCCTATCAGCAGAGATAAGATGCCCTCACAGAACAGGAACAAGTGTGATGGAGGACACAGCCATGCTGCTCTTCAGCCTGGGAGGCCCTTTGCCCACATTCCCCTCTGACTAACACAATTCCCTGTAGGAAAATTTCCCTCCAGAGCCCTTTCCAACTGGTGCCTGACCCAGGAGCCCAGCAGCCTTAACACACCCTTCCAAATCAACCACAGCATCCATTGGTTCCCCACGAAGGGCACTTAACATATTATTTTTAGTTACCCAATGGCATCTGTCTCACAGATGTGTCTCATGCCTTTTTCTCTGTCCATACAACAAAGCTTAGCACATATGGCTCACACTCAATATATGTTTGCAAAATGAGTGAACAAATGAATGAGCAAACAAATAAAGAGAAAACGGTGGTTCTGCCCACCTTCCTAGATCAGAATACTAAATAGGTTCTTGCCCGAACCCAGAGTGTCTTCATTTGGGAAAATAGTACTGATCAAATTATGAATGCCACCTGAAAAGCAGGTGTCTACGCCAAAAGGAAAAGATGATAAGAGGCTTTGCATAGACATCACTAATGCAAAACAGGAACAACCTATAAATGAATATTGGGGAATGTCAGCTCTTTATAAGTAATATTTGCTGTGGACTTATTCTGTGCACTTTCTAGAAAATAAAAGCTAACATTGATCAAGTACCTATTATGTGCCAGGCGCTGTTCTACACGCTTTATACATTTTATTTCCTTTAATGCTCACAACCATCCTTTGAGCTAATTCTATTATTATCCTCACTTTACCGATAAGAAATTGTCATAGATTCTGCAGATTTACATAACCACACACTAAATCATGTTAACTGGATCAAGAAAGTGAAGATGACAACTTCCAACCTTGAGAGAAGGATAAGATCAAAGTAGTTTTGATAATAACAGTAAGTTGATATCAAACACTGGGTTTCCTTATGATTAGCTGTATACACCACAAAGCTGCCATGGCCTGCTTTGACCTTAAACTATTTGCAGTGTTTTCATAAACATCATCAGTCTAATTCTCTCTTACAAGGTTTATCCACAAATATTAGATGGAAAACAAAAAGATTAGTAAAGACTCCCTCTTACGAGAGCACCAGAATCACAACTAACTGCTGAACAATCATCAACAGGAAGACACTGGAACTCACCAAGAAATATACCCCACATCCAAAGACAAAGGAGAAGCCACAGGGAGACGGTAGGAGGGACGCAATCACAATAAAATCAAATCCCATAACTGCTGGGTGGGTGACTCACAAACTGGAGAACACTTATAACACAGAAGTCCACCCACTGGAGTGAAGGTTCTCAGCCCCACGTCAGGCTTCCCAACCTGGGGGTCTGGCAATGGAAGGAGGAATTCTTGAGAAACAGACTTTGAAGGCTAGCGGGATTTGACTGTAGGACTTCAACAGGACTGGGGGAAACAGAAACTCCACTCCTGGAGGGCACACACAAAGTAGTCTGTGCATCGGGACCCAGGGGAAGGAGCAGTGACCCGATAGGAGACTGAACCAGACCTACCTGCTAGTGTTGGAGGGTCTCCTGCAGAGGCAGGGGGTGGCTATATCTCACCGTGAGGACAAGGACACTGGCAGCAGAAGTTGTGGGAAGTACTCCTTGGCATGAGCCCTTCCAGAGTCCCATTAGCCCCACGAAAGACCCCGGGTAGCCTCCAGCATGGGGTCGCCTCAGGCTGAACACGCAACAGGGAGGGAACCCAGCCCCACCCATCAGCAGACAAGCAGATTATAGTTTTACTGACCTCTGCCCACCAGAGCAACAGCCAGCTCTACCCACCACCAGTCCCGCCCATCAGGAAACTTGCACAAGCCTCTTAGATAGCATCATCCACCAGAGGGCAGACAGCAGAAGCAAGAAGAACTACAGTCCTGCAGCCTGTGGAACAAAAACCACATTCACAGATAGACAGATGCAAAGGCAGAGGGCTATATACCAGATGAAGGAACAAGATAAAACACTAGAAAAACAACTAAATGAAGTGGAGATAGGCAACCTTCCAGAAAAAGAATTCAGGATAAGGATAGTGAAGATGATCCAGGACCTCGGAAAAGAATGGAGACAAAGATCGAGAAGATGCAAGAAATGTTTAACAAAGACCTAGTAGAATTACAGAACAAACAAACAGAAGAATTAAAGGACAGACAGAGATGAACAATATAACAACTGAAATGAAAAATACACTAGAAGGAATTAATAGCAGAATAACTGAGGCAGAGGAAAGCATAAGTGACCTGGAAGACAGAACGGTGGAATTCACTGCCGTGGAACAGAATAAAGAAAAAACAATGAAAAGAAATGAAGACAGCCTAAGAGACCTCTGGGACAACATTAAATGCAACAACATTCACATTATAGGGGTCCCAGAAGGAGAAGAGAGAGAGAAAGGACCCGAGAGAGTATTTGAAGAGATTATAGTAAAAAACTTCCCTAACATGGCAAAGGAAATAGACACCCAAGTCGAGGAAGTGCAGAGAGTCCCATACAGGATAAACCCAAGGAGAAACACGCTAAGACACACAGTAGTCAAATTGGCAAAAATTAAAAACAAAGAAAAATTATTGAAAGCAACCAGGGAAAAACGAGAAATAACATACAAGGGAACTCCCATAAGGTTAACAGCTGATTTCTCAGCAGAAATTCTAAAAGTCACAAGGGAGTGGCATGACATATTTAAAGTGATGAAAGGGAAGAAACTACAACCAAGATTACTCTACCTGGCAAAGATCTCATTCAGATTCAATGAAGAAATCAAAAGTTTTACAGACAAGCAAAAGGTAAGAGAATTCCACCAAACCAGCTCTAAAACAAATGCTAAAGGAACTTCTCTAAGTGGGAAACACAAGAGAAGAACAGGACCTACAAAAAACAAACCCAAAACAATTAAGAAAATGGTAATAGGAACAAACATATCAATAATTACCTTAAACGTGAATGGATTAAATGCTCCAAACAAAAGACACAGGCTCGCTGAAAGCATACAAAAACAAGACCCATATATATGCTGTCTACAAGAGACTCAATTCAGACCTAGGGACACATACAGAATGAAAGTGAGGGGATGGAAAAAGATATTCCATGCAAATGGAAATCAAAAAAAGCTGGAGTAGCAATACTCATATCAGATAAAATAGACTTTAAAATAAAGAATGTTACAAGAGACAAGGAAGGACACTACATAATGATCAAGGGATCAATCCAAGAAGATATATCAATTATAAATATATATGCACCCAACATAGAAGCACCTCAATACATAAGGCAACTGCTAACAGCTATGAAAGAGGAAATCAACAGTAACACAATAATAGTGGGGGACTTTAACACCTCATTTACACCAATGGACAGATCATCCAAACAGAAACTTAGTATGGAAACACAAGCATTAAATGACACAATAGACCAGATAGATTTGATTGATATTTACAGGACATTCCATCCAAAAACAGCAGATTACACTTTCTTCTCAAGTGCGCACAGAACATTCTCCAGTATAGATCACATCTTGGGTCACAAATCAAGCCTCAGTAAATTTAAGAAACTTGAAATCAAATCAAGCATCTTTTCTGGCCACAAGGCTATGAGATTAGAAATGAATTACAGGGAAAAAAATGTAAAAAACACAAACACATGGACTCTAAACAATACGTGATAAATAACCAAGAGATCACTGAAGAAATCAAAGAGGAAATCAAAAAATACCTAGAGACAAATGACAATGAAAACATGACGATCCAAAACCTATGGGATGCAGCAAAAGCAGTTCTAAGAGGAAAGTTAATAGCAATACAATCCTACCTCAAGAAACAAGAAAAATCTCAACTAAACAATCTAACCTTACACCTAAAAGAACTAGTGAAAGAAGAACAAAAAAAAACCCGCCAAACTTAGTAGAAGGAAACAAATCATAAAGATGAAAGCAGAAATAAATGAACTTGAAACAAAACAATAGCAAAGATTAATCAAACTAAAAGCTGGTTCTTTGAGAAGATAAACAAAATTGATAAACCATTAGCCAGACTCATCAAGAAAAAGAGGGAGAGGACTCAAATCAATAAAATTAGAAATGAAAAAGGAGAAGTTACAACAGACACCACAGAAATACAAAGCATCCTAAGAGACTACTACAAGCAACTCTGTGCCAATAAAATGCAAAACCTGGAAAAAATGGACAAATTCTTAGAAAGGTATAATCTTCCAAGACTGAACAAGGAAGAAATAGAAAATATGAACAGACCAATCACAAGTAATGAAATGGAAACTGTGATTAATAATCTTCCAGCAAACAAAAGTCCAGAACCAGATGGCTTCACAGGTGAAATCTGTCAAACATTTAGAGAAGAGCTAACAACCATCCTTCTCAAATTCTTCCAAAAAATTGCAGAGGAAGGAACACTCCCAAACTCATTCAATGAGGCCACCATCACCCTGATACCAAAACCAGACAAAGATACTACAAAAAAGAAAATTACAGACGAATATCACTGATGAATACAGATGCAAAAATTCTCAACAAAATACTAGCAAACAGAATCCAACAACACATTAAAAGGATCATACAGGGCTGCCCTGGTGGCGCAGTGGTTGAGAGTCCGCCTGCCGATGCAGGGGACACAGGTTCGTGCCCCGGGCCGGGAAGATCCCACATGCCGTGGAGCAGCTGGGCCCGTGAGCCACGGCCGCTGAGCCTGCGCATCCGGAGCCTGTGCTCCACAGTGGGAGAGGCCACAGCAGTGAGAGGCCGGAGTACCACAAAAAAAAAAAAAAAAAAAAAAAAATCTATTTCTTCATCTCGCTCTTCAAATGGATCTTTTACCAATACATGACTTCATAACTCATACATTGGTGTTTTGGAAAATATTAGTTCACTGAGTTATACAAATGTTGACATTTGACACATTTTATTAAATATTATCAAAATATGACTTCTGTTAATATCACCCATACAACTGCACAAATGCTTTTCCTCTAGACAACCATGTATTTGAGTGTGCAGTTCCCATTTTGTCACCTATATTACATATGTAAATATAAATTTGTTCTCAAGAGACAGAATTTAATAAGTTGAATAATTTCTACTCATCCATCAAGGACATTCTCAAATGGACCTGGCCTTCTTTTTTAACTGTGAATTCTTGGTGGTGACAAATATAGTGACCACTAGTAGAGTTTGGTGCCAGTACACTGATTCATGCTAAGGCATCAGCAGTTTTATCTACCATCGCTTTTAGACCAGCAGTACAAATGTCAACATAGTGAAAAAGACACATTACACCTTAACATGATGAAAGTAGTTTTGCTGACCCACTGAAAGCATCTCAGGGAACCCAGAGTTCTACAGCCACATTTGAGAACCATGGTTAATAGAGTATTCTACCATGCCCACAGTAATAAAGTACTAAAGCATTAACCTATCTCCACTACATTCAATTATTTGTTAAACTTATGGACATACAGGTTATAATCAAAATTTAATGCCTTCCAAAATTGTTCAAACAGGCCCCAAAACCAGCTCTCCAATTTACTGGCTGTATGGTCTCATACAAACGTATTATTAACTTCTCTAAAACTGTCAGCTTTTTTCATATATAAAGTGGTTTAATGAGACTTGCTTCAAATGATTATTGTAAGGATTAAATGAGAGAATACATATGTTTGGCCCAAAAGTGCTCACTAAATGGTAGCCATTGTTGCTCACCATCTATTCTGGGTTCAGATAGCTTGGATTTTTTTTTTAATGGACAGACTGAAATATTCCAGACTTTTCTTCTCATCCTAAAATAGGAAAGCAAGATGCTTACTTGAATCTTATCTTTACGACAGCTAGAACCATATGATGCATTGCCAGGGATGGAGATATTCCTCAAGGATGTAATGATCGAATGAAGTGAAATGAATGAAAGCTTAAGGATGCTGCATGTGAACATCAAAGAGATTTACAAAAAGACCATAAAATTACAGCAAACCTCAAGGTATATGAGTCAGCAATTGTCAACAGACAAAATCTCATCTTTCTCTGTGACTTGGTTTGTCGGAATCACTGTGTATGTGTGTGTTTGTGTATGGACAGATAGACAGAGCTTTTGCAAGTTCCTCTTTCCACATCTAATCACCTATCTGCATCTGTGCCTTCATACTCTGCCTTGTCTCCCATACTGTGAGTGAACACACTGTTAGTGAAGGCCACCCTACACACACACACACACACACACACACACACACACACAACTTGGACATCAGATGCCATCACCTCTTGCTTACTCCTGAAACCTTTGTCTTCTCACTTTTGACCTTCCTCCTACTAAGATGGTCCCTGGAATGCTACACTTAACCACCTTTTAAGTATAGCAATTAATATTTTTGTGGGTTTTAATATTTATATAATAAAATGTATATAGGGCTTATTGTGTGGCAGCCCCTGTTCCAAACATTTGACAAGTACGAATCGATGGACATCCTTTGCTGCACTAGATACACCAGATAATATACTACCCACTGCCACCCACGTGGCTTGCTATGAAGAGGCCAAGTCTACAAAATGTAGACATTTCAATACCTTACAAAGTACTTTTCAACTAATTTTAAGTTGACTTATAAAATTACCTTATGAGGACAACAGGACAAGTATAATTAACTTACAGAAGTAAACCCGACTTTACTATCATCTCAGATGTGTTTATTTTGAGCTCAAATCATACTACCATATTACTTTCTTATTAGCCCAGATTTAGCAGGATCATGGTTTAGATTCCACAGATTTTAGATCTTGCCAGGGCCCTCATGAACTTTGAGAAAATAAATAACATTATTAAACACAAGAGGTCATCAAAAGTATTGACATTCATGAAAAAAAAATCAATGGTAATTTTGGCTATTTATTAAATCATTATGACAGATATTTCAGATGTGATAGTTTCAAAAAAGTAAGAGGGCTTCCCTGGTGGCGCAGTGGTTAAGAATCTGCCTGCCAATGCAGGGGACACGGGTTCAAGCCCTGGTCCTGGCAGATCCTACATGCCGCGGAGCAACTAAGCCCGTGCGCCACAACTACTGAAGCCCGCGTGCCTAGAGCCCATGCTCCGCAACAAGAGAAGCCACAACCATGAGAGGCCCACGCACCGCAACGAAGAGTAGCCCCCGCTCGCCGCAACTAGAGAAAACCCACGTACAGCAATGAGACCCAATGCAGCCAAAAATAAATAAAAAATAAAATAAATAAATTTTTTAAAAATTAAGAAATGCTTTAAAAAAATAAAAATACAGAAAATAAAAGAGTGCTCAGCAAGAACCACCTACATGTCAAATACTTGCTAGAATATATACCTTATTACTAAATAACACAAATAATTATATTTCATATTTCAAATACAATAGAAGCCAGATTTGCCAGCCAATCTTTTTTAAAAATTAAAAAGAATGTAGCTAGCTGTTTTGTTTGGTTCATGTTTTATTTCTCAGTATAAGTCAAATCAAATATGTTCTTGCCAGTGACCGTGAACCCTGGAAGCAACGCTACTGTGCTTTCACTACACAAACATAATGTAGACTTTGAGTTGAAGAGAAACAACAATAGAAACAGGACTATATCTAATTAATTTCATTCAACAAACAATATCAAGCAGTTACTATGCGCAAAACCCTTGCTAGATTTGGCAAAGCGTACAGTAGGTGGAAATATCACCTCATTCAAAAAGATTGCATCCAGTTATAAACCAATGTCACCTCGATTTTAAAGAATAAATTTTAAAAGATGATTATCTCAGGAGGAAAAAAAAAGATTGCATTATTGCATTCAGTATAGAGGTTGCCAAGTGCACAAACAACCATTTACAGAGAGAGGCACTAAATACAGAGATTTTGCATATAGAAGTGTATGAATTAAAAAATGACTTTATCGGGACTTCCCTGGCGGTCCAGTGGTTAAGACTTTGCCTTCCAGTGCAGGGGGTGTGGGTTCAATCCCTGGTCAGGGAGCTAAGATCCTACATGACTCACGGCCAAAAAACCAAAACATAAAAAAGAAGTAATATTGTAACAAATTCAATAAAGACTTTAAAAATGGTCCACATCAAAAAAAATCTTTCAAAAATGAATTTATTAAATTTTAATATGTTTTCTGAAGAAATTATTGCCATTCCTTTAAATATTAAAGTAGTCCTATGAGGGAAGTTTAAGGACAAAGTAGAAGTTTTCCAAAATCCAAAGGGATGGGAACCCAGCAGGTACCTGTACTGGTTTGTGTCCACCAAGCCATGGACAAAGTTAAGCCTGAAAAGGGTTCATCTTCTGCTGTTTCTCCCCAGTGACTTCTCCCCATAGAGGCTGTGGCTCTTAACTCTGTGGAATATCTAAACAGGAATGATGTGTAAAAAGCTGACTCTCACACTAGAAGCCCTCTTTCACACACTTTTTTTTTTTTTTTTTTTTTTTTTTTGCGGTACGTGGGCCTCTGCACTGTTGTGGCCTCTCCCGTTGCGGAGCACAGGCTCCGGACGCGCAGGCTCAGCGGCCATGGGTCACGGGCCCAGCCGCTCCGCGGCATGTGGGATCCTCCCAGACCGGGGCACGAACCCGTGTCCCCTGCATCGGCAGGCGGACTCTCAACCACTGCGCCACCAGGGAAGCCCTTTCACACACTTTTTTAAGCGAGTAGTGAAGTTCACAAGTCATAATATCAAATGCATTCCCCCAACATTATAATAAGATATCTGTATACTACCAAAGGCTGTTTATATAAAGAGTCGTTGTATTACTTGATTAGTTACTAGAAATAGCAAACCTACAAACAGTTTAGGAAGTTCACAATTCACTAGAGAAAAAAAAAATGACACCTTGGTATGTATGATGGCTCCAGAACCAGTTAATTTTTGTGTTCCTTCCATTTTAATTGGTTGGCCTGTTTAAGCTTCCTCATTTATGTACAGGATCAAGTTGTTTTTGCAACCACTTGCTCTGGACTTTCCGACAGAGCACCTTGTTTGTCTTATGACCTACTATTAATGTAGTTCCTGCTTTCAAGCAATGTTTTCCACTGGGTTATTTCACATGCTGATAACCTAGGTAAGGGTAAATGCTTAATCCAGTTTCCTTCATTACAAATCACAAGCTTCAAATCTAACACCTCCACCGGTGTAGAAATAATTCAGTACAGACTCACAGGCCGGTCCCATTCATTATACTAAAACAATAAAGCACATTTTTCTTGCAGGCATGAATGTTGTTAATGGAGTTTATATCTCAACCTTTTACCATCTAAACAGCTGTTTTCAAAGGAGGGATAATAGAATTGACCTAAGAGCAGTACCACCACTCAGAGGTCTGAAACCTTTTCAGATCTTGTTGACTGTTTTAAAAAAATAAAGTTCAAGTTCATCTGCAGAGACAAACTGTCTTGAAACAAGTTTTGAACAATTTGCCTTTGTCTCACCAGAGGAAAAAGCAAAGAGATTCTTAAAATAAAGACTAAAAGGGGATACTTCAAACATTTTTGCTTTTTTTCCCTAAAAGAGGCCTATTTGCTTCACAACACTGATTTCTATTCAGGGAAAATTTCACAAGTTTGTCATCTAATAGAATTAATTATCAATAAATAAACCCAACAACTAATATGTGACTGCAATCGCTACAATTCAGAAATATGAATAACAAAAAGAAAAAATTAAACAATGATGAAATGGACAAATGATCATAACATAGATTTTGGGAAAAAAACAAAACCAAGTAATCACACCTCTTACATTTATTTAGAGCATAAATGTAAGGCATTTAGAGCATAGGGTGTTCTGAGTACTTAAGTATTTTCTTTTCCTACAGTGTTGGAAAAATATTCTGGTCACAAAATAGACACATTTTCAGATGATAAAAGACTCAGAAGGTTGACCCATATAAGCGTTTTGGAAAAGCTATTTAAAAATATGCTTGAACAAAAGAGTACAATAAGAAACAGGAAGTCATGGGATGAAGGAAATAGTGACTCCAACCTTGAGTGCTGTGCCACAGGCATGGGTGCCATTAGTCCCACTGAACCAGGATAACAGAGGACTCTGGGTGATGAGTATCTAGGAAAGGAAGAGCCTCCAGGTTGGTTAATACTCTTGAAACGTTAGAAGAATTTAAGAATATAACTAAAGCAGAAAAGGCAAGAAAAAACTGGTAGAGACTGCAGGACAAAACAAAAGAGCTGTAAAAGAAAAGACATATAATTATGGCACACTGACTTTCTGGTGAATATTTACAGAGTTACAATAGCATGACCTATTACTAATGATCAAATTTTAAAGTCAGTCTAAAAACAAAGCATGAAATTAATTATGGGCACATCATGATGTAATGATATCAATTTTATCAACATAAAGAAGTATAGGTACCAGAAACTTGAAAATGGAAGTAGAAAAAAAGAGATAAAAAAACGAAGGTTGGGCTTCCCTGGTGGCGCAGTGGTTGAGAGTCCGCCTGCTGATGCAGGGGACACGGGTTCGTGCCCCGGTCCGGGAAGATCCCACATGCGGCGGAGCGGCTGGGCCCGTGAGCCATGGCCGCTGAGCCTGCGCGTCCAGAGCCTGTGCTCCGCAACGGGAGAGGCCACAACAGTGAGAGGCCCGCATACCGCAAAAAAAAAAAAAAAAAACGAAGGTAGTGGAATTGACATAGAAATCTTAAGAAATGCTGTCTAAAAAGCACTAATTTGAAAAGATACATGTAACCCAATGTTCATAGGAGCCTTATTTACAATTGCCAAGATATGGAAGCAACCTAAGAGTCCATCAACAGATGAATGGAAAAAGAAGATGTGATATATATATATATATATATAGAGAGAGAGAGAGAGAGAGAGAGACACACATATATATACACACACACACACACACACACACACACACACACACACACAATGGAATACTACTCAGTCATAAAAAGGAACTAAATGTTGCCATTTGCAGTAACATGGATGCATTTGGAGGGCTTTATGCTAAGTGAAATAAGTCATACAGAGACAAATACTGTATTATATCATTTATATGTGGAATCTAAAAAATACAGGAAACTAGTGAATATAACAAAAAAGAAGCAGACTCACAGATATAGAAAACAAACTAGTGGTTACCAGTGGAGGGGGGCAGTAATATAGGGGTGGGGAGTGAGAAGTACAAACTATTGGGCTCAAGGATGTATTATATAACACAGGAAATATAGCCAATGTTTTGTAATAACTGTAAATTAAACAAAAATTAAATAAAAAGTAACCTTTAAAAATTATATTAAAAAAATTTAATTATAAAAAAGAAACGCTGTTTATAGCTGATGGAAGAGGAAATGGAAATCATGGGTAGAAGACCTGAAAACAGAACTACATTGTGAGGAGAGAGCAAAAAGAGGTGGAGTAAGTCAGTCTACATCTTTGACGGGACCATTTCTTTCTCTTTGTTTCTTCTTTTTCTTTTGTTTTGTTTACCTTGGAATGTATCCATAAGTACACCATGACCTTTTCCAGAAAACTTAGTCCAAGTGAAGAATATCATAATCTACCAAAGTTACCTAAACCAGAAAAACCTAGGAATTATCCCCTAGTGTAATGGATTTGAGATAGCTTCAAATTCTTTGTAGTTCTCCCACTGAAAGGAAAGAGCTATCTGCCTCCCCCTGAATCAGGGCTTGCCCTTTAACAAACTGAATGCAACGAAGCAACATTCTGGGATATTCAAGCTCTAGTACTAAGAAGACCTGGCTGCCTCTGCTTTCTCACTCTGAAAAACAAGTCAGCAGCTATATAAGAAGTCAGACTGCCCTGAGACCACCATGCTGTGAGGAAGCCCAAGCCATCCATGAAAAAAGGTCATATGGAGGAAAAGAGATGCTGAGCCAGGCTCCAGATATTTCAACCATTCAGCTGAGGCTCCAGACATGAGAGTGAAGAAGCCACCATAGGAATTCCAGTCCCAAAAGATACCAGGTAGAGTAGAAATAAACTGTTCTCACCATGGAGAACCAAACTGCAGGGTGGTAAGTAAATAAATGTTGTTGCCATTTGAAGCCACTAAATTTGGGGGTGGTTTGTTACACAATAAGCAATACAAAAATCAATATCTAAAACTGAGGCGGTGCCACAACAAAAACCTCAAATATGAGGCATTGGCTTTGGGAGTGAGGACTGTGTAGAGACCTTGAAGGAGATAGTTACTGGGAGCCAGAAAGGCACTGGGGAAACTGCTATTGAAGGCCAGAGAAAAGGGGACATGAGTCGTGTACTGGCAAAACAAGGAGTAGAACTGTCATTCGCAGTTATGTGCACAATATAAAATATCTAATGAGCTTGTGAATCGGGTTAAGGAGATTCTAGGCAAAAAATTAAACGTGCAATTGCCTTTTTTTAGCTTCCAGTGATAAAGTATGAGAGAAGCAAGATAAGCTAAGAAGAAACTGTTCAGTTTTCAAAGCAAAAATTAGAGGAAATACAAAGGATCCAGGACTTCATGGGTCCAACTGTAAAACTGCTTCTCATCTGCAGTCTTTCTCAGCAAAAGATTCTCAGAGTAAAAATTAGCTTCACAGTCTCTGGGAAAAGATAAAAGTAAGGCTCCACCAGTAAAAACGGCAGCAGGATAAATATCAAGAAAGTAAGACTCTTTTTTAAAACCTCAAACATCTGAGGCCCTGGCTCCTAGGCTCCCTTAGCTAAACAAAGGGGCATCTAAGACTCTTAAAGTGCTGTCCCACAGCAACCTGACACCCCACCTAAAGTAGAGAAGGGCCAACCCATCTCACAAATATTTCTGGGTGTGACTTTTGTCCAACAGACTAGACTGTAATTTGATACAGAGGAAGTCCTTAAAACTTGGGGAGCCCTACCAGGTTGCTCTAAAATGAAATGTGACATTCCAAAATTAAAAGAGGCCTTTGGGCCCCCAAACTTCTATGGGTAGGAAGCAGACTGAAAAAGCTATTCTGGTGCAAACACAGTCCTTTCTCATTGGAGAGAAGGTCTGGCGCAGTGGATGGAGTCTACTGGGAACTACAGAAAGCCATTCTCAGTGAGAAATGGGCCCTAATCAAGGTATTCCCTGCCCCTAGAACAGGGGAAATTGGCTGGATTTCAGAACTGCTATGGACCAGTACCTGTTACATAGTTCCATAACCCACTCCCACACATCTATTTTGAACAGAGTACCTACTGTACTTATTTTGTCCCTGTTTTCCCATTTTATGTTGGAGGAGACCAGATAACTTGTCCTTTTAGTTCACAGCTCTCTGCATCTGAGAAATCACACCCAATACACTTCATCTGCACCTAGACATGATTTAACGAATGAGATTCCAGTATTTGAGTCTGAGTCTGATGCTCTGATGGAATGAGACTGCAGGGCATCTTGGAAATGGGTAAGTGTATTTTTCCTATGAAAGAACATAAATAATTTGTGGCCACAGGGCAGATTGTGGTGGATTAAATATATGTTTATGAATTATTTGATGGGGGCTATTTCCCACGTCTTAAACCCTGCCTGGACTTGTGACTGCTCTGACCAATTTAATGCAGCAGAAATAATGTTCTGGGATTTCTGCACCCATGCATTGAGAAGGCCTTCAGCTTCTGCTTCTGTACTCTGATGAAAAAACAGTCTCCATATAAGAAGTCAGACTATTATGAGACTGAATGCTATGATGAAGCTAAAACTGGCCATGTGGACATACCACAGCGAGATTCCTGGCCAGCCCCTAGATGACAGCAATCTCAGCTGAGGCACCAGACAGGGAAAAAGCCATGCTGAAAATTCCAGCTCTGTCAGATGCCACATAGAGTAGAGAGCTATCTTTACGAAGCCCTGCCCAAATTGCAGAATAGTGAGCAACTAAACAATAGCTATCAGTTTAAGCAATTAATTTGTAAGGTGATTTGTTATGCACCCGAGAAAGTCAAAACACCTAATTTCTCCCTCTCCCTTCACCGCCACCTACCACCAATATATACAAAACATCATTAATTTCTCTCTCTCTCTCTACCTCCCAAATATTGCTCTAAGAAGTCCACCCTTCTCTTCACTCCCACTGTTGTTTTTTTTTTTTTTTTTTTTTTTGGCGGTACGCGGGCCTCTCACTGTTGTGGCCTCTCCCGTTGCGGAGCACAGGCTCCGGACGCGCAGGCTCAGCGGCCATGGCTCACGGGCCCAGCCGCTCCGCCGCATGTGGGATCTTCCCGGACCGGGGTACGACCCCGTGTCCCCTGCATCGGCAGGCGGACTCTCAACCACTGCGCCACCAGGGAAGCCCGACTCCCACTGTTTATATTCAGTCTCAGCACTTTTTGAATGAACTACTCCAGCAACTTCCTAATATCCCTTCACCACTCACCACCACCCCGGACATCAATCATTCTCCAAATTAGCCAAAGTTTCCTTTCTTGATGCAAATCTAATGTTACGGCCATGCTTAAAATTATCACTAGCTCTCCAGCACACACAGGAAATCCTTCAGCGTGGCATACAAACAAAGCCTTCCACGAGTTGGCTTCAGACTACCTCTTCAGCTCCATGTCCCATCATCTCCCACAGGTGATGAGCACTCCAGAAAATAAATAAATCAAGTATGAAAAATCCAAGCATAGATTCTGGAATCTAGATGCCTAGATATATGCCACCACTAATTAACCACGTGAACCTGGGCAACCACTTGAAACAGACTGTAGTTTCCTTTACATACACATTAGTGTTAAACAAGAACTAGATGATCTCTCCTTCTCTTAACCATCTCTAATATGCTGTAATTCTCAAAACGCTTTTTGGGAATTAGAAAAGAAAGAAAATGTGTTTCACAGGGGAAGTTACACATACCACCCTTCTCCCTGGCCCCAAGCCCTACCCTCATGCCTGGTTGGGAGTTAGTCTCCAGGATCAGCTCCCCTTATCTGTTCTTAATCCCCCCTTTACTTTCTCTCGAGTCATGTTATCTTCACAAACTCCAAGCTTCCTTCTCATGGTGGCTCCCATGATGATGGGACAAGTGGAGTGGTGGAGGGTACCTGCTGGAATTTGTATGCATGACTATTTATGAGTCATGCACTTCACAGGCAAGAATCACCTCTATAAATACTTTCAGTCAGTACATCGTACTAAATGATCTTGGCATTGGGCAGTTTTTCCATAGCTGAAAGTAAAGTATAATCAGAAAGAACAATATTTTAACTTCAGAGACATAATCAATTCTTTTCTATCAAGAGTTACGTATGGGGCTTCCCTGGTGGCGCAGTGGTTGAGAGTCCGCCTGCTGATGCAGGGGACACGGGTTCGTGCCCCGGTCCGGGAAGATCCCACATGCGGCGGAGCGGCTGGGCCCGTGAGCCATGGCCGCTGAGCCTGCGCGTCTGGAGCCTGTGCTCCGCAACGGGAGAGGCCACAACAGTGAGAGGCCCGTGTACCAAAAAAAAAAAAAAAAAAAAAAAAAAAGTTATGTATGTATAAAGTTTAAAAATACAATACTCTGGCAATGAGAAAGTCCCTTCTTAGCAATAAGTAACAGTATTTGCAGATTAATCTACAATTTCTCACCCAAAGGATGAAGCACATTTATTTGCCAGATTAAGAAAGATGTTTTTGGTTTGGATTTTTACATTTTTTTTAACTCCTGGAAAATAAAGGCAACAAATTCCAACTACTTTTAGAATGTGTCTATCAAACTGTAAATCAAAAGAAAAACTACATCGTAAGGTCCATGAAGACGGACACTTTTTCAGTCCTGGAGACTAGTCTGTTTGCCAAATTAATGAATGAGTTAATTGAAAAGGGAACATTAAGCAATGGGGCATTACTCAAATCCTGAAAACCTGTAGACCTTTGCTCAAACGGACACTTCACATAAAAATGTGATTAGCACCTCCTGAAACATGTAGATCTTTAGCTGTTATTCTCCCATCTCTTACAAAGGTATTTAAACAAAGCTATGTGTATTCTGTAGGATGTGTAACGATCAGCCAAGGGTGTCCCAAAGTCAAGGATTCTAGCAGAATCATACTTACTTATAGATTGGAGGGAAGGGGTTAATTTTACTAGTAAGCAATTTAAAACATTTTTATATCAAAAAACAAGATGTACTACAGATAGACTAAAATATGCATTAATTCTTAACATATAGCGAAGCTTCAAAGTAATTTAGAGCTTGTAGCAGACTGCAAAGGTGTCACCCCCCATTCTCCCCAGATGTACAGCTTCGCTTTCCTCTGCCCTTAAGCTTTGGTTGAGAAATTCAAAAAGACTGAACAGAACATTTCACTATTCTTTCAATACAGAAAAGAGCCATTACATAATGACTGTGCTCTAATAAATGCTTCCATTCTCAGGTAATACTACAAAGAAAACGATAAAATATTTAAAGGTGAACTTATCACATTCTCCATTTAAAAGGTCATTTGCCTACCTGACTCCATATATTTTATTTGGTACCTAAAACTTTTACTTTAAAAACCATTTTCCATGTGATCTTCCACTCCTCAGTAAACACGCGCACGCGCACGCACACACACAGTATTAAGATCTGTGATGAAAAGATTTCTACAAATTATTTCATGTTTGAATTATAATTCAAGTGAGCACAGAATAAAGGGTAAAATTTATTAAAAAAAAAATGTAAAAGTGAGAGAGACACAGGAAGATTTTATACCTAAAAACACATACCGCCTAAGCACAAAAAGAGAGAAACAGAACTCACAGAGAGGTAAAGTTTCACACACACAAGGCGTCTGAACTTCTGTCTCAGCCAAAATCAGAGGAAGCTGTGAAGCAGGACAGCCATCGGGCCCCGGGTGAATGAGGTCCACAGTCCAGTGTCACAGAATGTCTGTCATTTGCAGTCATGAGGAAAGAACACGCAGCCCCCATGCTCTAGGGCCCCTCTCTTAAGGACTGCTCCAGGCATGCAGGTCCAAAATAAACCAAACCAGAAAGACTGAACTGCCTTTCACCCACTGGTGACGACCTGCTTCTGTACCTGGCCAGGTTCATAGATCCAGGGTCAACACATTTTTTTTTTTTCCTTTGGCCGCGTGACATGTGGGATCTTAGCTCCCCAACCAGGGATCAACCCGTGCCCCCTGCAGCGGATGCGTGGAGTCCTAACCACTGCACCGTGCCAGGGAAGTCCTGATCAACGCATTTTTAATGCCTCCTCTTCCACCACATCCTCAGCTTCACATCATGACTATTTTTCAGAGAAAAAAAGTGTGGGTTCTTTTCGTGGGAAGACAGCAGGAAAATAATAATTAGTTCTGATTTCATAGGTAGTAATAAAACTATTTGCTAATAATTGGTTTTATAATCTTTATTATTTATATTTCTTAAAATACTTTCTGAAAGATTGTGAGGGTTTTGTGGAGGTATTTTTTGCATACTACCATATGGTCACGAAACTTACTAATTTTGATCTGGTAGATACCTTAAGGAATAAAGACAAGTGTAAATAATTTTGTTAAATACACACTCCAACATTTTCAAAATTCACATGCCGCTCCAAAATAATTAATGCATATACAAAGAAAATGATTTACTACTTACTATTATTTGTTTTTTCCCTAGTTTTATTGAGATAAAATTTATATACAACACTGTACTAGTTTTAGATTTACAACATGATGATTTTTTTTTTTTTTTTTTTTTTGCGGTACGTGGGCATCTCACTGTTGTGGCCTCTCTCGTTGCGGATCACACGCTCCAGACGCGCAGGCTCGGCAGCCATGGCTCACGGGCCCAGCCGCTCCGCGGCATGTGGGATCCTCCCGGACTGGGGCACGAACCCGTGTCCCCTGCATCGGCAGGCGGACTCTCAACCACTGCACCACCAGGGAAGCCTCATGATGATTTGATTATTTACTATTATTTCTATATCTCTTATGATACAAATTTCAACTGCATTAGATTTTATCATAAGAACCTATACTTTTTCCTCTTCCTAGGTGTACTAGAGCATCATTATAAAAGAGTACTTATATAGCCCAATATTTCATCTTTTTGTGTTTACTGTTAAATATTTTGTGTTTACTATTTAAAGAGCTCAAACAAATTGACAAGAAAAATACAGATTCAAGTGGTACAAAGGATATGAATGGATAATTCTTTTTTATTGAAGTATAGTTGATTTACTATTATATTAGTTTCAGGTGTACAACATCGTGATTCAACATTTTTATAGATTATACTCCATTTAAAATTATTATAAAATAATGGCTAGATTTGCCTGTGCTGTACAATACATCCATGTAACTTATTTATTTTATACATAGTAGTTTGTGCCTCTTTAGCCCTACTCCTAGCTTGCCTCTTCCCCCTTCCCTCTCTCAACTGGTAAACACTAGTTTGTTCTCTATATCTGTTGAGTCTGTTTCTGTTTTGTTATATTCATTCTTTTGCTTTATTTTTTAGATATAAGATCACATATAAGTGATATCATACAGTATTTGTCTTTCTCTGTATGACTTATTTCACTAAGCATAATACCCTCTAGGTCCGTCCATGTTGCACCAAATGGCAGAATTTCATTCTCTTTTATGGCTGACTAATATTCCATTATGTATATATACCACATCTTTATCCATTCATCTGTTGATGGACACTTAGATTGCTTCCATATCTTGGCCATTGTAAACAATGCTGCTATGAACACTGGGGTGTATGTATCTTTTTGAATTAGTGTTTTCGTTTTCTTCAGATATATACCCAACAGTGGAATTGCTAGATCACATGGTTATTCTATGCTTAGTTTTTTGAGAATCCTCCATAATGTTTTCCAGAGTGGCTGTACGAGTTTACATTCTCACCGAGAGTGCACTAAGGTTCCCTTTTCTCCACATCCTTGCCAGCATTTGTTAGTTGTGGTCTTTTTGACGATAGCCATTCTGACAGGTGTGAGGTGATATCTTATTGTGGTTTTGATTTGCATTTCTCTGATGATTAGTGATGTTGAGCATCTTTTCATGTCCCTGTTGGCCATCTGTATATCTTCTTTGAAAAAGTGTCTATTCAGGTCTTCTGCCCAGTTTTTAATCATGAACAGAAAATTCTTAAGAAAAGTAGTAAAATAGGGGCTTCCCTGGTGGTGCAGTGGTTAAGAATCCACCTGCCAATGCAAGGGACACAGGTTCAAGCCCTGGTCCGGGAAGATCCCACATGCCGCGGAACAACTAAACCCATGCACCACAGCTACTGAGCCTGTGCTCTAGAGCCCGTGAGCCACAACTACTGAAGCCCACGTGCCTAGAGCCCATGCTCTGCAACAAGAGAAGCCACCGCAATGAGAAGCACGTGCACCACAATGAAGAGTAGCCCCCGCTCGCCGCAACTAGAGAAAGCCCATGTGCAGCAACGAAGACCCAATGCAGCCAAAAATAAATAAATTAAATAAATAAATTTATTTTTTAAAGAAAGAAGTAGTAAAATAAAGATAAGGGAGAGAGATGTTTAAATGGAAAAATAAAGAAATACAGAGTAAATCAAGAAGATGCTAGTTTTGGAGAAGATTATAAAACAAAAGATTATATATACACAGTGCTGGAGAAGATCCAGTAAAACGAGGCATTGGTGCTACAACTGTGAATTAAAATAGTCTTTCAGTAAAACAATTGGGTACAATATTTAATACCTTCATACAACCTGACTTTCTTTTTTTTTTTAAGAAGATGTTGGGGGCAGGAGTTTATTAATTAATTTATTTATTTTTGCTGTGTTGGGTCTTCGTTTCTGTGCAAGAGCTTTCTCTAGTTGTGGCAAGTGGGGGCCACTCTTCATCGCAGTGCACGGGCCTCTCACTATCGTGGCCTCTCTTGTTGCGGAGCACAGGCTCCAGACGCGCAGGCTCAGTAGTTGTGGCTCACGAGCCTAGATGCTCCACGGCATGTGGGATCCTCCCAGACCAGGGCTCGAACCCATGTCCCCTGCATTAGCAGGCAGATTCTCAACCACTGCGCCACCAGGGAAGCCCCAACCTGACTGTTTAACTTTTTAACTCCACTTTTAAGAATCTAGCCACCACCACCCCAAATTAAATATAGAAACATTTCTGAAAATTATTAAATTCTTCTTAAAAAATAAACCCTTTTAAAATTTCTTTTTAAAAAATCGTTTTAGAACAGGGATATAAATAAATGATATAGCTGTTCATCAGAGCATTACTAATTATTAGAAACAATTTATATACGATATATATATCCCACATGAAAGAATAGTTAGATGACGTATAGCTGATTCACTTTGCTATACAGCAGAAACTAACACAACACTGTAAAGTAATTACACTCCAATAAAGATGTTAAAATAAAAAAATAATAATAAAAAGTGAAAAGTAAAGAAAAAAAGAATAGTTAGATGAATTATAGCATATTCATTCTGAGAAATAATAAGTAATCATTAATTTTTTAAAAGATGACACAATAAGAAAAAGCAGAATACAAAACTGTATACATGGTATTATTACAATGTAAATGTTTTTTGTTTTATTTTAGAATAGTTTTAGATTTACAGAAAAGATGTCAAGGTAGCATAAAGAGTTTCCATATAATTCAAACCCGATTTCTCCTATTGTTAACATCTTCCTTTAGCACACTGCATTTATCACAATTAATGAGCCCATAATGATACATTATTATTAACTAAAGTCCATGCTTTATTCATATGTCCTTAGCTTTTCCCAAATGTCCTTTTCTGTTCCAGGATCTCATCCAGGAGACCACATCACATTTAGTTGTCATGTCTCCTTAAGTTCCCCTTGGCTGTGACAGTATCTCAAACTTTCCTTCTTACTGATGACCTTGACAGTTTTGAGGCATACTCACATGGCATTTTGTAAAATGTTGCTTATTTGGGACTTTCCTAATGTTTTTCTTATGATTAGACCAGACTGATGGGTTTGAGGGAGAAAGATCACAGAATTAAAGGGCTATTTCCATCAACACATTTTAAAAAGGCACGGAAAAAAGAAATATAACAAAATGTTAACAATAATTAATTTGAGTAATGAGGGTCTACGGGTAATTTTTTTCTTCTCTCATTTACCTAAATCTTTTTTTCTTAGATGCTTCACTAAAAGCATTTTTAAGACTATAAAAGGAAACACCTAAAGGGAAACTATGTAGTTAAAAGTGGAACAATAGCAGAAGTATGTCATCTTCTGTCGGGGTGGCTACACTTGCCTACCAGCTGCTGCTTCTCCTCCATGTCACCAGCAGCCGTGCAATTGATTTGACAGCTGTTGAATGACTCCTAGGAACTGGTGCACCTATTTAGGCTAGAGACAGAGAAGGGCAAACTAGTTGGCGCGGGCTGTCATTCTTCCTGACATCTTTCTTACATATAGGCCAACATATAATACCCTTATGGATACGAAAAGGGTGAATTCAGCTCATTAAATTCTCATCTGTGTGGACAAAAGATCATGAACTATTAGGTGGAAAAAATCAAGTTGCAGAACAGTATAAATGGTAGATATAATTTTTATAAAAAGATACAATATATACATCGCCTGTCAATCATATATATGCATTTTTTAGGTCTAGAAGGGTGTGCATCAGTCTATAACTTCCTGAAGGAAAAGAGAATTAAAAGGGAAGTTGATTTTTTGTTTTGTTTTGTTTTTTTTACTTTTTATACATTTATATATTATATAAACTTTACCGTAAGCATCTTTTATCTTTTTTTTTTTTTTTTTTTTTTTTTTGGGATTGTGTCCTCTGTTGTGGCCTCTCTCCTTGCGGAGCACAGGCTCCGGACACGCAGGCTCAGCGGCCACAGCTCACGGGCCCAGCTGCTACGCGGCATGTGGGATCTTCCCGGACCGGGGCATGAACCTGTGTCCCCTGCATCGGCAGGCGGACTCTCAACCACTGCGCCACCAGGGAAGCCCTATCATTTTTTAAAAGCGTTTTAAAATGTAGAGAAGCTTTAAGCCAAAAATTCATTTATTTAAAGAGTTAAACTAACCACTATATACAAAACTGGGCACAGTTCCAAAGAGTAAACCAAAAGAAGGAAGTTTCAATAAATTTCAAACATGACATACCAAGCTTACAATTCTTCATTTAACTTTCAAGAATGTAAATGCCATTTTTGTGTGTTTTGTTCCTTTTTCAAATTGAAATTAAATGTAGCTGTCTGTATTCCTTGCACATCTCTCTCTCCCCAACTACCATTATTTTAAGAAGGATGTTCATGGCAAGCACTAACATCAGAGAGAGAGAGGTTTCTCAGCCATAATTTAATTAGCTCACTCAGGCCTTTCAAACAGCTGCAGTGTCTAAAAGCAGCCAACTGTTAGGGCAATATGCCCACATGTTCTTTGGCTTTTTAACAAGCTGATTTGAAACACATACCTCAAGAGAATCTGTGAAGAAACCTATCCAAGAGTCCAACCCAGAAATCTAACACTAATCATCTTCACGGCCACTCAGGGAGAGAACACTGTGTTCCTTACAATTTTATTCTTTACATTTCTTATTATTTCCAAGATCCTCAGATATCACCTGGACTTGAAAAATGGCAAAGGTATTCAAGTTTCTACCCAAATCAACTTCTTTGAGTTAAAGCGTTGCAAGTCTTTGTTAAAACACAAATAAACAGGCTATCTTAGCACATTTTATGCCTTTATACTCCATTTTTATCTCAGCACAATTTTATCAGACTAAATGTAGTGAAACACAGAGTACCAAGAAAATGGAACATCGGGAGGTAAGTGTTGATGAGGATGAGAGGATCTGGAAGGACTTGGCACATGACAGTGGCTGGCGAAAAGCAACCCGGAAGGAGTTTCAGAAGAATGGCGGGCTCTGAGGGAATTCATCTTTTTAAGATACATAATTCTATTTACTAAGTTTTTCAAGGTTCTTAGGAGAATAGAATAAACAGAAGTGATTTATTAGAGGAACAGAGAGCTCAGGAAAGATCAGGCAGTTTGCCCCCATATCAGACTGGAAAGATACTGCATGACGGGATACTATCTCATACACGTGGTTTATTTACCCACAAGCAAGGTTAGGGTGGCTTAGGGTTAGAAAAGGAATCTAAGGATATGAGGGACCTAAGGGAATCTAAGACTTCTGGGACATAGACCCAGCACTTACGGGACAATGAAGGATCTAACGCATTCATTCAGGAAGAGCTAGAATCCAAGCAACCTAGATCATCAACACCCTAAGAATACTGAAAACTTATCATGATAATTATATATCATTTCACAAAAGTTCTTGATAAACTGAGGCAGGTAATACAGCTGAATAGCTGACCAAAACTTCAGACTTGTTTCTGATCTACATGTATAAGGAATGGAAACCATCCACCCAGGCTCCCACATGTCAACGCTGGCAAGAGGGTACTAGCTATAAATTCTAGCTCGCTCTCCTTCAAGCAGTCATTCATCCCTCTGCACATCTATTTATCCAACAGATGTTTATCTGGGTGTTAACCAATGCCAGGGCCTGTGCTAGGTGCTATAGATTTAGAAAGTTAATAAGCCACAGGCTCTTCCCTCAAGGATAATTAAACCTCCAGGAGGACATCCTGTTTTTGCCAGAATGATTCTTTCCAAATCTCTTCCTCAAATTGTCTGAAAGGTTACACTTCTGAATTCTAGAAAGATGGCCAAATTAAAGAGAGTAAAATCTTTACAATCATTAAAAAAAAAAAGAGAGAGAGAGAGAAAGAAAGATGGCTGCAAGCAATGGAAGCATAGTTTTTGAATCTTTCCAAACCTCCACATAAAAACAGAACAACTGATATCAAGAGCAAAACCCATGGACAACATCCACAACAAAACTAGGTGACAAAATATCTTCTTGAATCCCAAAATACAAATCATTTGGTACAAATCACATGCAGCTACAAGACTTGCACGATCCCCAGATCAGTGAGGAAAGAAGGAAAGTGAAGCCATGGGGTAATTAAGGAGCCTGAGAGCCAAAGTAACCAAGAGTCACTGTAAAGCCCGGCTGGCCAATGTGAGAACAGCAGCTGAAACCAAAAGGCTTCTGTCTACTCCAAAAACAGATGAGTGAGAGGGGCCCATGGCAAAGTTTAAGGGGCTAAACTACAGAAACTGCTCCCCGAGGACTCACAGTCAAGATTGGAACCGATACTGACAGGAAACTGCTGGACATGGAATCAAACATGAGCAGAACAGGAAAAGGAAAGAGAAGGTCCGGATGAAAGAGGAAGAGGGGAACAAGCCAGGAAATCTCAGAAAATAAGCTACTGCATTTTTTAACAGCTTTATGAATATATAATTTACATATCACAATTTTTGCCTTTTTAAAGCATTCAATTCATTGGTTTTTAGTATATTTACAAAGTCATGTAATCGTCGCCATTACCCAATTTTAGAACATTTTCAACACCCCAAAAAGAAACCTTGTACCTATCACCAGTCACACCTCCATACCCTCAACCTTCCTCCATCCATTCCAGTCCTGGGAACCACAAATCTATTTTCTCTACTTATAGTTTTGACTGTTTTGAACATTCTATATAAATGGTGTCATACAATATGGTCTTTTGTGACTGGCTTCTTTCACTGAGTACTTTTTGAGATTCATCTATGTTGTAGCATGTATTAGTAATTCATAAACTTCATTCCTTTTCATTGCCAAACAATATTCCATTGTATGGGTATGCCACTTTTGTCTATCCATTCATCACTTAATGAACATTTGGATTGTTTACACTTTTTGGCTGCTATGAATAATGCTGTTATGAACATTCATGTATAAGTCCTGTATACAGTATGTTTTCATTTCTCATGGGTGGATACCTAGGAGTGGAACTGTCGAGTCATATGGTAACTCTATGTTTAAACTTTTGAGGAATTCTCAACTGTTGCCCATAGTGGCTGCACTATTTTACATTCCTACCAACAGTGTACAAAGATTCCGATGACTCCACTTCTTTCTCAGCACTTGTTATTGTCTGTCTTTTTCATCATTGCTGTTCTTGTAGGTGTCAAGTAGTAACTTGACATTTCCATAATGTTTTGATTTGCATTTCTATAATGGCAAAAGATGTTGAGCATTTGGCCATTTGCATATCTCCTTGGGGAAAATATCATTCAAATACTTTGTTCATTTTTTTTTAACATCTTTATTGGAGTATAATTGCTTTATCATGGTGTGTGTTTCTGCTTTATAACAAAGTGAATCAGCTATACATATACATATATCCCCATATCTCCTCCCTCTTGTGTCTCCCTCCCACCCTCCCTATCCCACTCCTCTAGGTGGTCACAAAGCACTGAGCTGATCTCCCTGTGCTATGCGGCTGCTTCCCACTAGCTAGCTATTTTACATTTGGTAGTGTATATATGTCCATGCTACTCTCTCACTTCTTCCCAGCTTACCCTCCCCCCTCCCCATGTGCTCAAGTCCATTCTCTACGTCTGTGTCTTTATTCCTGTCCTGCCCCTAGGTTCATCAGAACCATTTTTTTTGTTTTGGGGTTTTTTTTTTAGATTCCGTATATATGCATTAGCATATGGTATTTGTTTTTCTCTTTCTGACTTACTTCACTCTGTATGACAATCTCGAGGTTCATCTACCTCACTACAAATAACTCAACTTCGTTTCTCTTTATGGCTGAGTAATACTCCATTGTATATACGTGCCACATCTTCTTTACCCATTCATCTGTCAATGGACACTTAGGTTGCTTCTATGTCCTTCTGTTCATTTTTTAATTGGATGATTTGCTTTTATAATTGAGTTGTAATGGTTCTTTATATATCTGGTTACAAGTTCCTTTAGACATATGATTTGCAAATATTTTCTCTCATTCTATGTGTTGTCCTTTCGTTTTCTTGAAAGTAAAAGCACACAAGTTTTTAATTTTGATAAAGTCCAATTTAGTCTTCTCTTTTGAACTTTATATTTGGAGATCATATCTAAAAACCACTGACTAATCCAAAGTCATGAAGATTTGCTCCCACATTTTCTTCTAGGAGTTTTATAGTTTTAACTCTTACATTTAGATCTATAATCCATTTTAAGTTAACTTTTGGATAGTGTGTGAAGTAAGCTGCAACTTTACCCTTTTGCTTATGGATATACAGTTTTCCTGGCACCGTTTGTTGGAAAGATAATTATTTCCCCATTGAATTGTCTTGGCACTCTAGCCAAAAGTTAATTTACAATAAGTATAAGGGTTTATTTCTTGACTTGGAATTCTATTCCATAGATTCGTACATCTGTCTTTATGTGAATACCACAATGTCTTGATTACTGCAGCTTTGTAGTACATTTTGAAATTGATAAATGTGAGTCCTCCAACTTTGTAAATTTTTTTTAATGTTTTGAGTATTCTAGGTCTCTTGAATTTTAGGATCAGCTTGCCAATTTCTGTAAAAAAAAAAAAAAAAAAAAAGCCAGCTGGGATTCCAACAGGGATTGCATTGAATACATTGATCAACTTGAGGATGCCATTTTAGCCATATTAATTTTTCCAATCTATGAACAGAGATGGATTGCCATTTATTAGACTTTTTGTATGTTTTTCAATGACATTTTGTAGTTTTTAGTGTATAAGTCTTGTACCTCTTTTGCTAAATTTATTCCTAAGTATTTTATTCTTTTTCATACTACTGTAAATGTAATTGCTTTCTTAATATCATTTTTAGCTTGTTTATTGCCAAATGGAAATTTCAGGTCTTAATCATTTCACCCAGAGCAAACTCTAGACTCTCTCTCTCTCTCTCACACACACACAAACACATCCAAATATATTAAAATACCAGTTTTTCCAAAAGAACTACTGATAGTTATCAGTCTTACTCTCAATAAAACTTTTACTCAAAGTTATACTTTGAATATACAAACGTGTGTACACATAACTATACACATATGTGTATTTTTTTAAGGCTAGGAGTCTACAAACAAAATCTTACCAATGTTCATATCACAATGATGGCTGGTTATAGGCAATTTTTTTCATCTTTGCTCAATTTGTTTTTAAATTTTTTCTATAATTAACACATACAATTTTTTTCTAATTTTAATTTTTTTATTAATTTTTAAAAGTGTGTTTTCACTTCTGTCCAGGAAGTTTGTCAACTGCCCCAATTTAAGACTACGAAAATAATGACTGCGTTTACAATTATTTTGTTATTCCATTTCAGTAGTCTTAGCAAACATTTGATTCTTTTCCAGTGTGGATTTATTCAAAAATACTCATTAGGCTTTTTTTCCTTCAAAATACTCTGGTTGATAGGTAATTTAAAGTATTTGGGCCCTTCTTGAATTTTTACAAATTAGTTCATTACAGTTTGAAGTGCACAGTTTGATTCAGATTGATCCTTAGTGAAGTTTCACAGTAAAATAAATAAAATCCTAAACATAACTTTAAGGAACAAAACTAAAAATCTTTAATAAATTAATATTCTGTTGCCTACAAAGACCTTCAGAGAGGTCGTGAATGTTCTCTGTAATCCCAGCTTCTCTTTAGACATTTGTATAACTTCAATTGATAAATTTTACAACCCCTTTTCCAGATAGCTATAAAAGTTTCTTTTAATCTTAGGATGTTAAGATACTACTGTCAGGGACTTCCCTGGTGGCGCAGTGGTTAAGAATCCGCCTGCCAATGCAGAGGACACGGGTTCGAGTCCTGGTCTGGTAAGATTCCACATGCCACAGAGCAACTAAGCGCCACTACTGAGCCTGTGCTGTAGAGCCGATGCTCTGCAACAAAAGAGCCATTGCAATGAAGAGCCCTCGTGCCACAACTAGAGAAAAGCCTGCACACAGCAACAAAAACCCAATGCAGCCAAAAATAATAAGTAAATAAATAATTTTTTTTTAAAAAAAAAGATACTACTGTCAGTTTATCCTTATTTTTCTCTGTCACCTTTGGGGGAAATGAATCTGAACGCAAAACTTTTAAACGTTCTGATTCACTTCACAGAAGTTATAAAGAATTTACTCAAAGGCTTCCCTGGTGGCGCAGTGGTTGAGAGTCCGCCTGCCTATGCAGGGGACACGGGTTCGTGCCCCAGT
>NW_006771292.1:414235-459676 GCF_000442215.2 Lipotes vexillifer
AAAAAAAAAAAAAAAAAAAAAAAAGAATTTACTCAACTCCAGGATTTTAAAATTTGTTCCCCAAATTCATGCTCATTTACTTTATCCTGATTTGCCACAGATCTAAACTTCAGTTGCCTATTTTGTACAAAATAAATAAAAGCCCTCTCAGATTACTGTTGTGAGCTTTAAATAAGCTGATATACATAAAGCTCTTAACACAGTGCATAATCACTCAAAATATGGTAGCTCTAATTAGTACTATTTAATATATTTTTCAAAGCTTTCCTATATTATCTCCCCCTTTCATACTCAAAGCCCTATGCTTTCAGTCTGTCTTCCTCATGGTCTGCCTAAACCACACCCACCGAAATGTGTATAGTAATCCAGGTGTGAACACACCTCAGTGTTACACGCACGATAGGACAATGTGTCTTGTTCTGTCTCCTTCTCCTCAGCTAACCCTTAACAACTGCAACCCTTAACCCTAGTGCATTGTGCCCCAAATAAACCAGGAGCCAATGAAGATTAGAGTTCAAAACTATAAATAAACTCCACACGTGCTATATTTGCTTAAGAGGATGGGTCATAGCACACTACAAAGAAGAACGCCACTACACGATATGCAGATCTATATTTGGTTACCAAAAAATTAAACACCTGTTTTGTTTTTTCCGAACTATCACGTGGAAATTAATAGTGAAATTACCTACCTTAGAAATACTGAAAGGGGAAATTGACAACCTACATTCTAAGCATAGATATAAAATGTTTTAACCAATCTCAAATACCAGACACTTTACACAGACTATGAAGTCAAGTGGCAAAGGCTATATCAAGCCACAGAGATAAAGCCAAAAGTACCCTAACACAGTGCTACATATTTTACAAGCGATTTAAATATTCTTCACAGCTGTTCCTTTGCTTTACTGAGCCTAAAAGGCAAGCATATGGTAAATATGACAATTCAAATTCTAATGCAGGTAATTAGAGTGAAAAAATATACAATACCATTCTTTCCACCTTTGCAAGGCAATGTAATGAAATGGAACTAGTTACCACTTAGTAGGAAATACGAGGTCTTATGTAAAACCCAATTAATATTATATTATAATTGATATAACTATATATCAATATATGATATACCAACAAAGCCTCCGCCCTATGAGGCCTTTAGGATCCCTCTCAAACCCACAAACATTTGGGGGAAAGGACTTTTCCCCAAATGCTTCAGAGGCAGGGCCTTTGACCAAAGTATTTGGAAAGAACAATCCTGGAATTGTCGTATAAAGCTGTAATAATAGCCCCAAGCACAGGATGCCTACAGTGTCTCTTAAGACCCTTAGGGCTCAAAAAGCACTACCTCTATTTGCAATATTAACTTTACTTAATCTTATGAATTTTCTGAAGGCTAAGGATGAATCAGTCAGCTTGCCTGGGTATATTCTCAGTTTTTCACGTGAGACAGGGAGGATTCTACACCTAAACCAGTGGACAATCCTGACTGAGTTCTGGCTGATGCTACTAAAATAGCTGACTTTATTAAATAAAGACTAGTTCACTCTGTAGAAAGTCTCAATAAAGAGCACCTAAATCTCCTTTTACATACGGAAACTCAAGGGCATGGCAGAGGAAGAATTCTCAATAAAGTGAACTAAGAGATGAACTGCCTACAAAATCAGACTGAGAAGCCCAGATCACATCCTATAAGCAGGAAGCGCCATCCACTGAAAGATTTTTAGTATGTTGAAATGATGGAGGTACTTGAGAAACATTAACCAGGAGCTAGAGCAATCAAAGAGTGTGTGTGTATGTGTGTGCGCGTGTGTGTATATGTGTGCGTGTGTGTGTGCGCGTGTGTGTGTGTGTGTGTGTGTGTGTGTGTGTGTGTGTCGGGGAGGAGAAAATAGAGGAAGGTAGACTACTTAAGACACTATATCAATAATCCAGATATGAGGTGATCCAGCTCTGGACTAAGGATTTGGAAGTGGAAAGGAAGAAAGGCATACAAAGACCATTCAAAGTCAAAATGTGAAAAATGAATGCAAGCGTGGAGAGAAAGAAAATCAAACGTAAAGTATGAGGCTTGAGGAGAGGTCACTGAATTACTACCATAGATTAAAGGGGGACGTCCGGAGAAATAATCATGACTTTAAGAGATGAATTGGTTTTAGACATACTGAGTTTGCAGTGATGTAAGATATTCAATCATAGACAGTCACCAGGTCATTAAGTTGTCTGCAAAAACAAGTTTATCAAGCCATTTTTACAGAGAAATACCATCTGAGAGTACTTCTAACCTCAGCACTGTTTACCTTAATGCTTTAATCTGCGCTTATGAACACATAAATATTAAATCACCAAATGCGGTTCTGGCAAACAGTGAAGTAACATGTTATTAAAACCAAGTTGATTTTGGTGCTTGAATTCATTTCAGACTTTGGTTTTTCAAATATTTTTCTTACCTTAGCTAACTTTTTCTTTCTGATTATTTTGTGCGGAAGATCACACAATTTGTTTGGATCAAGGATATAAAGCCAAGCTATATAAGAAGGAAACTTTCTCAGGTTAAAACGTTTTACTTGATCACCTCCTGATATTTTATGGTTTGGTACGCAACCACCTGAACCAAAAATAACCTTAACTTTTAATTCGTGTTATTTCTGGCAACAACATGAAGCAATCCATCATGGAATAAAGAAAACGACGGCTCACATAAATATCAAGTTCCTCCTTAACCATTTTTTAAAAAAAGCATAACTACTTTGTGAAATTCAAGGGTCAAGGGACTGAGTGATATGACTCACTAGGGATTTTGCAAAATACTTTGATTTATAGCTGAAATTAGGAAGCACATTACTTGTAGAAATCAAACTCATGGAGAAGTTTAACAAATACTTAGTATAAACCCTTGATCCACAAATCAAAATGGCTGCTCTTCGAAATAAATACTGTGGCATGTTTTCCTTTATTTTCTCCTACTGTAAGAAGTAAAATATGTACATATAAAAAGCAATCACTGGTTCATCAGTAGTAACAAATATACCATATTAAAGTAAAATGTTAACAATAAGGGAAGCTGAGCATGAGATATGTAGGAACTCTGTACTATCTCTGTAATTTTTTTGTAAATCTAAAACTACTCTAAAATTTACAGTTTCTTTTCAAAAAGTAATCACTGTACTTTTTTTGCTTTTTAATTAAAGGTCACACTTTGCTTAATCTCATAACCAAATATTCATTCAATACATACGTATTGAACAAATGGGTGCTCAGCTCTGTATGATTTACAATGACGACTGAGACCTGAGGGCTAAGGAAGAAATTATATCCCTGTAATTTCCAACGTCTCACACTCAAGGAGCTTAACAACTAGGAGAGAAGAAGTAAGACGGAGGACACAAAGTGTAATACACAAAAGTCATAAAGCAACTTTTTCCCCCTTCCCCAAGCACTCCTGTACACCTATTCTGCCAGGCTAAATCTTCCTCTGGCCCTAAATCTAAGACAGGCCTCACAGTTGTGTGCCAGGTGTTGTTGGATAATAAAAAGTCCCTAAAATAGTCTCAGTTCAGTAATTAAATACCCAGTTCACGTAAAAACCAAACTCTGGACCTCATTCAAAAGTAGAGTGTCGCCCTCCCCTGGCTCAGGCCAGCTGCCTTTCTTTCACTTGACCAGCAGATATTCCTAGCAACCCCTACTGGCTGATGTGCAGTTGCTTCTGACGCCCCTCGGGGGAGGTCATGGGACAGAGAAAAGTCTTAACTGCTCTGCAAATATCTGCATGGTTTGCCATGCAGATGCCCAGAGTTGACTGCTCTACTCACAGGGATGGGGCTCCTTGCCCCATCCTTGACAAGCACCACCATACCTTCTCTGGATGGTCATTTACAATTCCATGGACTATCTCTGGCCCACTGTCAGTGGGAAAACAATGACTTCCCATCCACTGTTCTCTACTCTCTGTCATTGGCTACATCAGCCAGCTTAGTCCCCTTTAGATTTTGCTCTGGCATGACTGATACGTGGTCTCCTCTGTTCCCCAAGCTGCAGGGCACACATAGCAAGGAAAGGATAGCAGGCTATCTTTCCTTTCTTTCTCTCTCCTTCCCTCCCTCCCTCCCTCACTCTCACAAGCACAAATGGATATTATAACTCTAATAACTCAAGGCACTTTTACAGTAATTCAAATTGGAATATGACCTTTACCTAAGGAAGCCCTTTACTGTGCAACTGATTTTACAATTCCCTCAGCTGCAAATGATTTTACAATTGCTTAAGAAAGTTTTGCTGGAGCTTGTTTTGCTAGTCAAGCTCTGTTGCAACCTAAGAGGTGTTTTTAAGCAATCATCTGGCCTCTTTACAGTTCTGGCCTCTTCCCAGTCCAGTGCTGGAGAAAAAAGAAAAGAAAGCTGTTGAAGATTTTGCAACATTCTTACACCCTATTCCTTGGATTGCTACTTAAAAATGCATATATCTCATTAAGCTCACGGATTTTCCCAACTTTTTAGTCTTAGTAGCCTATTAGCAGCTTTAAGAAAAAACAGACTAAAAGAAGGCAAATATCTTAGTTCAGGTTAAGCATACCCCAAAGTTATATGTGAAAAGCTATTAAAAATAATATTAAATAGGAAAAATATTTTTCCAAATACTCTAATAAGTATGTTTCTTACATTACAAAAGGACACGAATGAGAACCACACGGTAGTAAAAGGGTGAATAACAATTTACAGTCTGCTGAAGGATGAGGCTGAAGTGGGCTACGGTCTCCCAGCCATGGATGGCCACCTTGCATGTGGTGGTACATTTGGGACTCACAAATTTCATTACATCCAAAAATCTTTACTGAGTGTTTACCATGTGCCTGATACCAGGTTACAGGCTATAGGGAATAGAAAAATAAATTCTATGATACGGTGGCTCTCCTCAGGGGTGGTAAGATACATACAAATAACCACACAATACCAAATACGATAGGCACTAAAAGGCCATTATGCCACTAGCAGAGATTACATTTACTGGAAGGATCAGAAGACCTCGTGCAGGAAGAGGCATTTTGCTAGGTTTTAAAGAAGAGCAGGATTTCGCTAGTCAGAAATGGGAAGAAAACTCCACTAACAAACACAAAGAAAGAGAAGAGGGGGAAATATATTTGAAGAACAGCATGTAACACATTTTAGCAGAAAGAGGATAGGCCAGAGAACCTGGGTCTGGAAAATTCCTCAGGAAGGAGTGGGTGATGAGTGCTGGGCAGAGCGGTACAAAACAAAAGGGAAAGGAACTCCTCTTATTTGAAAGACACTTGACCCCAGAGAAGTTCCAGTCAATGAGGGCTGCCACTCTTCACCAGCTGTAGCCAGCCTTCCAACTACATGGCCCTTGCAAATTCAGAGAGCGGTGGAAGCAGTCATATATACGGTATGTAAAATCCTAAATACGGCGTTAGCGTCCTAAGTTTTGGATTTTAATAGGCCTGAATTTCTTTTCAGAGTGCTGCTTCAGTGCATAATCAGAAAATCTACATGAGTAGCCTTCCTTCTGTAGTTTGAAGCTACCTGACTCTCAGTGGAGATTTGGTGTGGCTAATAAGCAAGAAATTTACAAGTGCTAAAAGCAAGCTGAAATGCAGATAATTCTATTTTCAAGAAGAGAAGGAGGAATCTTAGCCAGATTGCTGTTAAAGCTTCCTGGAACATAATCAGAAATAACAAAGGTTTCAAACAACCCCACACAATTACGCCTTGTGAGATCCTTGTGAATTCTACCCAATGATAAAGTAATGTCACATCTAATACAGTGAAGTAAGCAGATGCCATGGGGACAAAGAAGAGAACAAGAAAACATAAAAGCAGGAAATCGTTCAGGAAGAAGGAGTGAACAACGTCTAGAGGAGAAACGTGGCACATACTAGAGCTGAACGAGGCCGTAGGACACGGAACTTGAGTGACTACAAAACGCAAAGCAGTTAATAAAAGTAGGAATGATTTAAGCAGATTCACACACCTGGTTATTATTAAGAGCCCAACCTTAGATATTCTAACAGTCAACAAATAAAAATCTCTCTTCATTCAAAATTTAGATGTTTACTTCTCCATAGAAACCCCACCCACTTATCCAAAACGAAACCCTGAGAAAATCTTGGCAAACCTACCGCACTGGCTTCCAAGTTTCTTTCAGACAAGTGATGAGCCAGAGGAACAACTGGGTGCCACCAGCACAGCATGAGCATTTGAGGTGCTTCTGCAAATCTCACCACGGCACAAACGATATCTCAGAACAGCGACAATAAAACAAACCATTTGTTTCACAAAGTCTTTTATGACCCTGTTTTTGGCCACATACGATCTCGCCATCCTTGCAATCACTGTAGTTGGTTTAGGTCTCTCTGACCCCATTTCCAGTCTCCTTAACTGTGGGATCTTATCCCTCAATCAAATTCACAAAAGTCCTCCAGGATTGGAGTTGGGTCCCACTCATCTCTGCAACCCCTGAGAGCCTGGAATAGAGTCTTCGGGGATTTCTTGTTGAATTGGAAACCCTGTTACTAAATATTTCTTTGGAGTATATTTATACATGCTTTCCTGTTACATAATGTTCTATAATAAGGACTGCAGAATAAGTATTTTTGCTAGGAACAATTACACTTCAAAGGAGCACTAATGGTTATTCCATAGGTCGCGTGTAGAGTCTTGGAAGAAAAACATGATATGAATCAGCATATCATAGATGAGTCAAAGAAAACTTCTCTAATAAATCTTATTCTCAATGAAACAATTTTGGGTTTTTAAACAATGTGCCTCATTTTCCTTAATATTAAAAAAAATTTCTTTTTAATTTTTAAAGAAAAACAAGTATGGAAGTACTTTGAAAGTGACAACTTTTTTAGCAAAAGAGAACCGTATTCTAAATCTATACAAGATACATATTTATTCTAAACTTAATTATTGCAACTTAGCCTAATCACTGACATTGGGATGAATCAATTGCTTATGTTTTTTGTTCTTCCATTTCATCAAATGTTCTACAAAGACCTTTCCTGCCCCCTCCCCCATAGGTACATGGGGTACAAACACTATGCGCTAGAATGCACATTTACTGAACTAAGGACTGTTTGGGGGTTTTGGGGGGTTTTTTTGAAGATATTGGGGGCAGGAGTTTATTAATTTATTAATTTATTTTTGCTGTGTTGGGTCTTCGTTTCTGTGGGAGGGCTTTCTCTAGTTGTGGCAAGTGGGGGCCACTCTTCATCGCGGTGCGCGGGCCTCTCACTATCGTGGCCTCTGTTGTTGCAGAGCACAGGCTCCAGACGCGCAGGCTCACTAGTTGTGGCTCACGGGCCTAGTTGCTCCGCGGCATGTGGGATCCTCCCAGACCAGGGCCCAAACCCGTGTCCCCTGCATTGGCAGGCGGATTCTCAACCACTGCGCCACCAGGGAAGCCCTAAGGACTGTTTTTAATGCCACCTATTGTAATACTCACAGACCTTATTTTACGGGGTTAATACTGCTGACCCACACTGTGAACTACTGAGCAAAGATGAATCCTTCTGTCCCCGGACTTCACAGAGTTCCCTGGGATGCTATCTGAAAAATACAGTGTTAAGGAAAAAAAAAGTCAAAATAATTCAGGCCTGACCTCAGAAAGCCACTGCTTCTGGGACAGCTACAGGATGATATTAGAGTGTCCTTTTTTTCTCATAAGCTAGATGGGAAGGTATAACAAACCACCCCAGATGTGATTTCATTTATCTCCATCATAAAATACCCTTTGAGAAGCACATTACCTTTTTGTCAAGCAAAGACTCATTAATCTTTTCATATGGAAAATTAATTAACTTTGGATAAGAAAAAAATCAAACGTTCATTTAAAAATATTGAGAATATCTACTGTATGTTTCATTATCAAAGAAATTTCTTTTCTAAAATTCAATCCTTTCCAATATTTAAAAATCTATCTTTTTAAAAACTGCTATACTTCTGTTACACATTTATTGGATTACCTTTTATAACTGTGCCCAGAAAGACTGTGAAAAGGAACTTTTCTGGGCATTCATGTTAAAGGTAACATCAATGTAATATGTCTTCTAATAAAAATAAGGACGGGGGGATCTTCAATGCATATCTAAATGTCACAGATTAGGAGATCTTTAATTTGATACTTTGTCTTTACAAGCAAAATAGAAAATTCAATCAAGTATCAGCTATTTGGGGATTTTAAAATGGACTTTTGGGCTTCCCTGGTGGTGCAGTGGTTGAGAGTCCACCTGCTGATGCGGGGGAAACGGGTTCGTGCCCCGGTCCGGGAAGATCCCACATGCCGCGGAGCGGCTGGGCCCGTGAGCCATGGCCGCTGAGCCTGTGCATCCGGAGCCTGTGCTCTGCAGCGGGAGAGGCCACAACAGTGAGAGGCCCGCGTACCACAAAAAATAAAAATAAATAAAATGGACTTTTGTTTTAGTTTTCCATTAGTTTGTATATCTAGCCACCAACTGTTTATCAGTTTTCCTTTAATTTACCTTACAGTTTTAATTCAAATTATACTTCAAAAAATCAAGCCAGGGCTTCCCTGGTGGCGCAGTGGTTGAGAGTCTGCCTGCCGATGCAGGGGACACAGGTTCATGCCCTGGTCCGGGAAGATCGCACATGCCGCGAAGCGGCCGGGCCCGTGAGCCATGGCTGCTGAGCCTACGTGTCCGGAACCTGTGCTCCGCAACGGGAGAGGCCACGGCAGTGAGAGGCCCGAGTACCACAAAAAAAAAAAAAAAAAAAAAAAAAAAAAAATCAAGAAGCAAATTTAGCTGCATTCTCTATTAGTTAGCCTAAATGACCCAGTTGACAGAGAAAATGTATTATAATGGCATAATACCAGAGCTAATTTTGGGAGGGAAAGTTTGAAAAAGCAACAACACTCTAAATTAGAAACTAAAAACATTGGCCCAAAGTAATAATCACAAACTAGATCTAAACAGGGAGCTGGCATTTGCCCTTAGTCAAGAGAAAGTTGCTACCCTTTTACTGCAATGTATCTATATTAATGTTTCATTTATATAGATATCTATATATTTAAGGGTCTCTTCTCTGTTTAAAGCTAATTGGTAAGTTTTAGGGAAATATCTCAGTAAATTCCCATATAATTGATTTCCAAAAGAAAGTGGCATAATAACATGTATATTTTTCCTCTGGTTAATACAGCAGTAAAAATACACAGAAGCACTGTTTTTAATAAGAGGTGGTTTGGGGCTTCCCTGGTGGCACAGTGGTTGAGAATCCGCCTGTCGATGCAGCGGACACGGGTTCAAGCCCTGGTCTGGGAAGATCCCACATGCCACGGAGCAACTGGGCCTGTGAGCCACAACCACTGAGCCTGCGCGTCTGGAGCCTGTGCTCCGCAACAACAGAGGCCGCGACAGTGAGAGGCCCGCGCACCGTGATGAAGAGTGGCCCCCGCTCGCCGCAACTAGAGAAAGCCCTCCCACAGAAACGAAGACCCAACACAGCCAAAAATAAATTAATTAATTAATTTTAAAAAAAAAGAATATTCGTCCTATCATGCTATTAAAGTATTCTAAAAAAAAATAAAATGAAATAAGAGGTGGTTTGTTAGGACTAATAACTTGCTACGGTTTATGACAGAGAGAGGGTTTTCTTTTCAAATTGAGAAAATAAATAAATAAAAAGGCAGTAAAACTGTGAAAGGAAAGGAGGAGATTGAAAACCAAGTTGGAGGAGGAATAAACACAAGCAGATGAAGATATCAAGCAGTTGCAGACATTACTCTGCAAATTCTAGGTACTGAAGCCTGAGAAGGAAGGCTTCTCTGTGAGACTGTAAATGAAAACGTCCATGACCTAGTAGCTCCACAGCTACTTCTTCTGTTCACTACCCATTTTGAGGCCTTTCTAGTATAATTCCTTTGGGGGACGTCTTTGCTCTATTTCTATACCGCAGGTTTTATTCTCTCTTAATATAAATTAATTTTTAAAAATTATGAAAAATTGATCCAAGAAAATAGTCATTTAATGAATTTTAAATCTTTTAATTATATTGATTTGTTTGCAACTGCTTTTTTTAAATTATTTTAGATAAAGCTTAAGGCAAATCATTTTTTCAAAACTAATACAGTGATTGATTCCTATTACTAAATGATTTCACAGGAAGCAGCATGCATACAGCTAACAACTGAGTGGAGCTTAAACTTTTTGTTATGTTTGGCTACTGCTAACTCTGTGATTCTAGACATATTAGGATAAACACATATAAATCAAATAATTCTTTTCTTTTTCACCTCAAATTTAAATTCATTTCCTAGCAACAACTGGTATGAGATTCTGGGAACTGCTCAGCTACTGGCTCAACTTTTTACCTGATTTGGCAAATGTTTACACAGGACTGGAAGCAGTCTTACTCAACCCAATGTCCAGTAATAACCACAAAAGGCCTTTGATGTCCAAAAACTACATAAAAGGGAAAACATCCCCAAATCAAAACCCTTTAAACAAAAGTAGAAAGAGCACAAATTTTGAAGTACCATGTATACCAATATTATTAAAACAGATCTTTCAAAGCAGCCAATTAACCTCACACTGCTGTCACCCCACCTTGAAGCTTGAGGCTGGCTTCTTCTGTATTTAGACATCACTGGGCACGTACCCTTAGTCCCACATTCACTCTCTCGAATTATTCACAAACATCGCTCTCCTTCAGACTTGAAGATCGCGTAAGGGCTGGGACCACTGTTCTCACTCATCTTTGCATCCACTACAGCATTTACAATAGTGCTTTATTCACTGTTTAAGTGAAAAATCTTTACATTTCTGTTGTTTAGAGGAGCAAAAATAAAATGCTAAATTATTTTTCTCATATAATTAATTTTGTGAACTATTAATCAATTCCTGATGCACTTTGGGAAACACTCCCCTAATAGTTTAGCAATAAGAAGGACTGAAATAAGGAATAGACTACAAGAGTATGAGCCATAAAAATAAAGTCAGGAAGCAAGTATTTAGTACTTAGTATTAAATAACATAAAACTTGGTTTCTTAAGACCTGGTATTCTCTAGAGGTATAAAAACTTACAGGGGATGTTAAAATACAGGCTTTACTAACGGAGCGCTTCAATACTGTTTGTTTGTTTGTTTGTTTATTATAGTTTGGGAGGGTTTTTGTGGGGGGGGGCGAGAGCAAGGAATAAAGCAAGCAAAGCTCACACATTACAGTATAAATGCTTCATCTCAAGAGACAGATCTCAAACATATATCTGTTTTGCACCATTCTACACTAATGTCTGATGTTAACGACAGAATCAGACTTTTAAGGAGAAAAATTTGAAAATTTACCTGGGAAACTGTCATATGTATTATGTGCCCCTCCAGCATGTTTCTGCTCTACCCCTACTTTTTTTAATGGTATATATAATAACAAGTATTGGAAAACTGGTATGGTGTTTGCTGATCTGAATCTATACTAGACTTTTCTAGAAAAACAACCAAGTAAGGAATTAGTGTATACTAGTCTCATTTAACTCTTATGAAGAAAAATACTACTTTTAGAAGCTAAATCACTCTCTGCACAGAATCAGGAACTGAACACAACAGAAACAAAACTATAATAGACAAGTGAGAAACAATTTTCTTCCAAAGTAATTTTGGAGACACAGTTCCCTGAGTTAGCTCATTTGTTCATTCTGAAACGGAGTCACACAGCATATGAGGCAGTATTACAAAAGCCTTTGCCTTGTCTTTGCCAAGGAACAAAGCTTGCCACAAACATCCACAGGGCAGACTGAGGGAGAGGTAAATAGGAGGTCACAAGTTGTCACTGAGACCTTCATCACACTTTTCCTATGGCTCCCATATTTCCAAGCATTACAGCTTTGGTCTTTAGTGGCTACCTTCCAGAGAAGTAATGATGATGGGAGCCCCAATGCCTAAAACCCCATGCATCCTGGACATAAGAATAAATTAACTGTGGAAACTGCCACTGCTGAATCACCCAACTATCACAAAAGCTCTCATACCGAATAGTTCCATTCTGAAGAGGAACTATTTGATAACTGGAAAAGATGGTCTCAAGAAAATATATTCATACCAAATAAGAAACTGAGAAGATTATAATATTAAGTGAAGTCAGAAAAAGAAAGACAAATACCACATGATATCACTCACATGTGGAATCTAAAATATGACACAAATGAACTTACCTACGAAACAGACTCACAGACATAGAGAACAGACATGTGGTTGCCAAGGGGGAGAGCGGGTAGGGGAGGGATAGACTGAGAGTTTGGAATTAAAGATGCAAACTATGCAGGGCAGAAATAGAGACACAGATGTAGAGAACAAACATATGGACACCAAAGGGGGAAAGTGGCGGAGGTGGTGGTGGGATGAATTGTGAGACTGGGATTGACATGTATACACTAATATGTATAAAATGGATAACTAATGAGAACCGGCTGTATAAAAAAATAAATTAAATTAAATTAAAAATAAAGAAGATGCAAACTATATATAGAGAATGGATTAACAGCAAGGTCCTACTATATAGCACAGGGAACTGTATTCGATACCTGTGATAAACCATAATGGAAAAGAATATATATATGAAAAAAAAGAATATATATATGTATGTATGTATAACTGAATTGCTTTGCTGTACAGCAGAAATGAACACTACATTGTAAATCAACTATATCTGAATAAAATAAAATTTTTAAAAAAGAAACTAAGGAAATCCCTTTTTTTACAAATAAGCCTAAGAGAAAATACTAAGTTGAGTGGAGGAATTATCACATTAAAAAAATTAATTGCTTCTTAAAGGGATCAATAGATGAACAAATGAAATGGTCAAGGGACAGATTTCAGATTTTCTGCCTTAACTCTTTCAAGGTGGAAAAATGCAATTCTAAAGCTACAGAGCAATTACAGATGTCACACCAGAATTCTACAATCCTGCATCTGCAGCTTCTAGCCACTATCTCCTGGTCACTTCTTTCATTAGGTAAAAATCTTAAAAGCCAGATCGAGTGGGGAGGTACTATTGATACATAACAAAGGGAACACATACATATTCACTACAAACCTCAAGACTGATCATGCCATGAACTCTGCCTCCTAAAACTCCAATGTGAAAATGATTATTACCACCCTTTTAATCAAATGTCAATAAATCAAGTTATCCATGTTTATGGAAATTGGTTATTTAAAGAAGCTCTATGCTGCAATTTATTGTGACATTTAATATCTTTCTATAAAATTAATAGTCTCCATTGTATAGGAACATCATTTATTGAAAGAAAAAAATCAAGCCAAGCAAGAATCCTGTGTTCTAATCTCAACTCTGTCTCTAAAGCTGCTGTGTGATCTTTAGCATTATATTTAACTCTCAGACAAAAGCTATTTTCATATCTGTAAAATTGAGATAAAGACATCTGTCATGACTACTTACCAGGCAGTTGTGAGCTTCATATGACATGATTTATACAAAAGTGCTTTAAAAATCATATCCAAATATATTAGCCACTACTTTCATCTCCTTCTAGAGTTGAAGCAGATTAAGACAGACTGTCAAAGAGAAATACTCAAATCTTAATGATGCTTGGGTTAAGTCCTAAATTGTTATCCCATGCCCATGTCTAAAGAAAACTGTATAAGAGTAGAGCACATAGATTCAGGAAAACCACATTTGCACAGTAAGAATCTATAAAGTCAGTGAAGTATCTGATCAAAAAGAATCAATACCTTTTAACAGTTTATATTGGATGTTTTAAGTTACCATTAATATTTCATATCTATGACATCCTCAGGCTTGAAGATTTTTTCTTTCAGGTAACATAGCAAACAAAGTTAAATGTTTATAAATGTCTTACCCTACTCTTCAAAGTAAGTCAGTATGGAAATCAACAGTCCAGAGAAGATAAAGCAAACTTCCCCCTCCATAATCTCTATCACTGAAAGTAAATCTTACTTTCATCTGATCACAAGAAGACTCCAGTTCCACAGCTCAATTAATAAACCCAAGGTCCTAATGTGGGACAGAACTTCTGGGGTGTGTTTATAAAACAGCGATCCAGGGTTAACCAGCGCTTTCGGGATCTTCTGGTCTGACCTTGCACATCTAAGGCTTCAAGGCTTGACAACTGTGGTGCTATCTGCCAGGAATTCCATGCCCAGACATTTATACTTCTGTCAGATAAGAAAGTCTGTAACAATTTTTCTTCACAAGAAATCCTTGGTAAAATAAAATTAAAGTTATCCATTTAAATGATTCCCAAACACTTTTTAAATCTATTTATGGATAACTGCTCCTAAAAAGAAGAAGGAAAAAGAAAAAAGAAAACATCTGGGGCAAACCAGAAGAAAATGGGGGAAAAAAACCATATCATACTTGCTATAAACTAAATGTTGGTGCCCCCTCCAAATTCATATGTTGAAACCTAATCCCTCAACATGATGGTATATTTGGGAGGTGATTAGGTCATGAGGGCTTGGCTCTCATGAATGAGATTAGTGCCCTTGGAGACCCCAGAGAGGTCCCTCACCCTTTCTGCCATGGGAGGTTACAGTAAGAAGACAGCCACCTATGAATCAGGAAATGGCAAACAATGAATCTACCACCACCCTGATCTTGGACTTAACAGCCCCCAAACTGCAAGGAAAAGATTTCTGTTGTTTATAAGCCACCCAGTCTATGGTATCTTTGTTATAGTAGCCTGAATGGCCTAAGACAACTGTGAAATGCAAAGACAAACTCAGAAAAACCATAGACCAAGAACCCACAGAACTTCAGAGAATTGGGGGAGTCCTGAAGAACTTGAACAGAATGAATAGATTTTTAGATTAATTTTGTAATCTACACAATAAAGTATTCCCCAAAATACCCATATGGAAAAGGAGGAAACCTAAACTTAACCCATACAGAATGAGCAATATTGGTTAAAGGTATTTCACTCTAAATCTCCAGACAACTGAGCAGGACAATTTATTCATTATTGTCCGTAGCGAGCACACTGGTGAACATGATAAAATTATGACAAATGCATATGACAGTGGAGAATCTGAGTTTACACAGAACATTCTCATAGTATCTGTAGCTATATCTCACCACAGATTTACTCTGTAACCAGAAATTACAAAATCTACTCTATAATCTGGATAAAGAGATTACAAAAATCACACTTTAAGTTGGAAGACATTCCTTTCTCACTGTGAAATGCACGTCTTTAAAGGCTGAACACCTTCTATTCTGAAAATGGAGTTTAATTTAGCATTGTTTCATTGCTTCAAAATTAAATAAATGGGTTTTGTTTTTTTTTTTGCAGTTCGCGGGCCTCTCACTGTTGTGGCCTCTCCCGTTGCGCAGCACAGGCTCCGGACGCGCAGGCCCAGCGGCCATGGCTCACAGGCCTAGCCGCTCTGCGGCATGTGGGTTCTTCCCGGACCGGGGCACGAACCCATGTCCGCTGCATCGGCAGGCGGACTCTCAACCACTGCGCCACCAGGGAAGCCCAAATGGGATTTTGTGAATTCTAAAGAGGTGATTTTTCAAAGAGTCTACATTGCTCCCTCACCTCACCTAAACACACACGTTAAAATGTCTTTTCTTTCTTAGAGCCCCATCTTCTTTCCAGGTATAACCAAAGGATCACTACCTGAATTTAGGGAAGAGTTCATTACAAGGGCTTTTCTTGTTGTGTTATTGTCTTACATCAACTGATGATAAACATCAGTTTAGTACCCCAGCTCATCAGGAGGAAGATGGAGAAATCACATCTTACCAAATGTTTATCATACATACAGATGGCTGTTTCTGTTTTGAATCCTGCATTCCTTTATGTCCCATTTGATGTGGGTGCATGCTAAGGCATAGCACCCCTGTCTCTCTCCACCCACTCCTCCCTTTAATATGGTCATTGTGGCTCCATCCCTGGGTGTGATTGCTCAATCTTGTCTTCCCACACTACTCCCCACAATTCTGTTCCGTAACTGAGAAAATTCTTGCTGATTCTAATTCAAAAACAAGGTGAACCAAAGCCTGGTGGCTTAAAATGAGCTGGACTCAAACTCAGCTCCTGGGGAACCCTGGCAAATGAATACCCATAGCAAGCTTAAGCTAAGCTAATTCTGGGCGTGTCCCAAAGAGAGTAAAAGTGAAATGATGTTGTAATGGGCTTTGAACAGCTTTCCTAAATACTTCTAAACAATCAATTATAAAAGATGGCCTAGAAATTATAACTGATGGAATTTGCTAGTTGATTTGTAGAAGCAAGGAATAATGTGTACAAATTATTATGAGCAATCTGAGTGTTGGTTTTGTTTCTACGCAATTTTCAGTCTTGAGAACTCTGAGGAAACAGATGTCATAAGTCTATCAAGCATATGGGTGGTAGGATTATAGGAAGATTTTTGGTACATTTTCTAAATTTTCTAAGTGATCATCATTACTCTAATGATCAGAGTTAAGCAACAGCTGTAATGATAACAAAGGGAATTTTATGCTGCATTCTTGTTACCAAAGATCTTTATTAAGGAACTATTTGCATATAATTAGCAGTAGGCAAATCCTCAGTGAATTAAACAAACAATTATTGAGAATCTACAGTGTGCCTGAATCGGTATTGGTATTAAGGGCTCAGACTATTTATATTCCAGGAACAGAATATAGTGGAAAACATAGAGTTGTGCACATAGAAATTTCAAAATAATGTGTTAAGTATTAAGAAAGCAGTATTGAGAGCAACTGTGAAAAGAGAAAGGCAACTTGGTTCAGTCTAAGGGTTAAGAATAGACTTTTTAGAAGAATTGAATTAGCTTGAAGTGAGCCTATTACATGAGTAAAATGTCAACTGGAGTGGGAGAGAGAAAGATTCCAGGCAAATCCCGTATTCTCTGGTGAAAATTGGCACAAACCCAACGCAAACTGGCTTAAGCAAATAAAGAGAACTCATTTTCTTTGTTTAACAAGAAAGGGTCAGTACAGAATTGGCCTTATAGACAGCTGAAACCAGGGACCCTCCCTCTCTTACCACCTTTGGCTTCCTTCCCTCTTGACTGCAGGGGCCCCTTCCACCCTGTCACAGAAGAGGATGGGCTCACATGCCAAACAGCATGAAAAGAAGAGCTTTACCTGGTCTGGCCACCCCCAGAGCAAGCACTGTGGCCAAGGTGTAAGCGTGCTAACTGCCCAGAAGAGGTTCTCCAGCCCTGGGACCAGGAGAAACTGTGACTGCAAGCTTCACTACAACCAGAAGGTCTGAGGCATGGGTTTCCTGCAGCTGACTGTGGCCCTGAACAGACAAAACAACAATGACCATGACACATCAGGAATGTCAACAACCACCCAGAGAAATGAAACGTCATAGATGAGGCAGAGAAGAGTATTAGGGATGACACCAAGGACAGAGTTACCAGCACTCGGCTAGCACTATATGGGAAGCTGAAGTTTGGCTGGGGGGAGGGCGGTGGTGTGGGCATATACAGCCACTTTTAGATAAAAATGAAAATGGCACAGAGAGAGCAATTCACAAGGTGTCATTAAGACATAAACTGTTTACAAGTAAAGATGCAGAAAAGGGTAACTACTATTTTTGAGTCGGACATACTTTCTATATCCTCATAAACACACCATACGGTTGGTATTATCATCTTCCTTCTACGGATAAGTAAACTGAGATTGAAGACTTAGCCTGTAAAGGACACGGAGCAAGAAGTGGAGGAAGCAGTAAAAATCATGCTTGTGTATATTCCTTGCATGCTGCCTCTCATAAAGATCAGCACAAATAACTGAAGAAATAATAGAACGTACTTACATTTAATTGCCTCAAATCTCACCTGCCATTCCATGCCATTCAGTAAATATGAGTACCTTGTATGCGTGAGTCCCTTTCCTTGTCATGCATTTTGCCACCATTCACTGCATCTATCTCAGGGACTGGTGGCATTCCTCAGCCTAGTCTCTCCTACACGGTGGGTCCACTTACCCAGAACATGCTATGAACCATACTGCCCTATTATCTAGTACTGTACTTTTAAGTATATGTGGAAGTGGAAATTTTTAAAAGAACTTATAGATTCTTTGCACAATCTGTTCCCACTTCTGTCCTAATATTTTCATCAAAGCACGAAGACTACAGACAGCATAAGTCATAAAATAAAAACAATCTACTTTCCCTTGTTAAGGCATGAAAATGCAAGATTTTTTTCCCCTTTTACAAACACTGAGGTGTATAATTGTAAGGCAAAGGCAATGAATGTTCTTTAATCCAGTAAATAAATTACCTGCAGGAGAGATAGATATTTCCTAATGTATTTGACTCATATAGTATACCGTATATAATACTGTATTACACGGGCTCACACTACAAGGTAACAGAGACTCAATGGCAAATTGAAAAGCTTCAAACAGATAACTAAAAAATATTTAATATATAAGACTGCAAAACATTTTAATAATGCAGATTCAATCTAAGAAAGAATGTGAGGTGCTGTATATTTTTAAATCTATAGAATGAAAAATTTCAGAGAACTTCACAGAACTAAAAATGGTTACTTTCATTACTTCTAGTTACATTTACCACATAAAGAGGAGAGAAAAAAACATACAAAATTACATCTAAAAAATATTCTGATATCAGTGATATAATCAAAACCTCTTCACATGGAGACATAATATGATTCTTTAATGACAAGTTCAAAAGATTTCATCAATCAAAACTCTAACAGGGGTTTCTAATTTGATCTTTACAACCTTTAAATATGAGATTAAAATGCTAAGGCAAGCAATAAACTCTATCACAAGGACATCATGTTGTTTCTATCACTTACTTTAAAAATGTGAGACTAAGTATCTCAATGCAACTAGTATAAACATGCCACAGAAAACAGCAATAGTATCTCATTCCTTACGTATTTGCCAATCCATGTGAAGTTGCCAAAATGACCCTCTACTTGGCTGGCATATCTGAGATGTTCACTGGGGCTGAAGCTTTGGCCAGTCTGGTTGGGACTGAAGAGGTATCACGTGTGATCAGGAGACTACATGGTGAGGACTAAGAAAGCACCCAACTCATTTAGAAGGTTTGTTACATACACGGAGATTAAGCAAATATGTCAATATTTGAGAATATAAACAGTTGAGGATAAGGAAAGACAGGTTTCCCACTGATGAAAAAGGGAGTAACAAATTATAATGGGAGTATAGAATAATCTGCAGTGTTGGATTGGAATTGGAAGTATTAGTGTGAATGTATGGTTTTAATATCAATAAATATCTTTAATAATATTAAAAACTCATAGTTTTTAAGAAACAAGAAAAATATATAGGCACAGAAATAGATGTATATAAATGTGTATGCATGCTATGGACTGAATTATGTCCCCTGAAAATTCACATGTTGAAGCCCTAAACCCCAAAGTGATGTTATTTGGAGATATGGCCTTTGGTAGGTTATTAAGTTCAGATGAGGCCATGAGGGTGAAGTCCTCATGATGGGATTTGTGCCCTTAAGAAAACAAAAGAGTTCTCTCTCTCTCTCTCTCTCTCTCTCTCTCTCTCTCTCCCCCTCCCACACACACCTCTATCCACCATGTGAGGATACAACAAATCGGAAGGAGGGCTCTCTCCAGACACCAAATCTACCAGCACTTGGATCTTGGCCTTCCCAGCCTCCAGAACTCTGAAAAATAAATGTCTGCTGTTTAAGCCATCCAGTCAGTGGTATTCTGTCATAATAGCCTGAATTGCCTAAGACAACACATACATATATATATTTTATAAGTCTGTCTGCTGAGAGATCCTAGAAGCTATGACACCCAGGAGCGATGAGCACACCAAATGTCCAGGTCTTGGTTTCTGAACACCATTCACCACCACAAGAATCTGGGTCTCCTTGAAGAAATGGCTGATTCCCAGGCTGGGGCAGGGTAAATGAGCCTGAAACATGCCTTTGTGCCAGAATAAAGCAAGCAAAGAATGATGGGGGCATCTAAAATGAGAGAGAAGTCAGTGTGAAGGAGTTGTAATGGCCAAATCTGAGACAAGCCAACCTCCAAAATAATAATGTCAGTAACAGATTATAGCCCATTGCGCAAAATAGAAATCCATGAATTCACACTGGTAGAAAAACAGAAAGATTAGATAGATAGATGATAGATAGATAGATAGATAGATAGAATATAGCTCTACTTGATACAGAATGCCAACTAATTCCTGAAGATAGAATGATGGAATAAAAAAAATTACCATTTCACAGCCATTATAGTAATAATGGATTCAGGTAAGAATCATCAATGAATGCTAACGGGTAAAAGTCTGAAAAGTTATCTCCTCACAATATATTTATGATTAATTGACAAGTACAACATTCTTACTAACTTTACCTTGGAGAAACCTGGCAGGCACTATCTCAACCAAGTGATAAAAGTCAGCATCACCAGCTATGGGACAAATCAACATCTTGTGCCTGTGGATATGATGAAGGACACATGTCTGTGGTATTCCTTCCAAAAATGCATAAATTGAATCTAATCATGAGGAAATATCTGTCAAATCCAAATTGAGAGACATCCTACAGAATAACCGGCCTCTTCAAAAAGTAAACGATGCTTTGTAAAACTGAACGTAATAAAAGAGAAGAAAAGATTAAGGAACTACTCCAGATTGAAGGAGACTACAGAGACATTGGATATGGATCCTGGACCTATGAAGGGTATTATGGAGATCATGGATGAAATCTGAATGAAGTCTGTGGATTAAATGGTAATAATAGATCAATGTTAATTTTCTGATTTTGATGCTAGCACTTCTGTTCTATAGTGGTGTCTGTTTCTAGGAAAAACACACAAGTATTAATTGGGTAGTAGAGCATCACATCTGCAACTTGCTCTCAAACAGTTCAAAAATTTCATTAAAATATTTTAAAATATATAAAGAGAACTATAAGGCAAATTTGGCAAAAAAGTTAACAAATGGGAAATCTGAGCAAAAGAAATATTAAAGTTCTTTGTAATTTTTTAATGTTTCTGTAAGTCTGAAATTATTTCAAAACAAATGAAAACGTTTTTTAAAAGTAATTTTTTTAAACTCTGCTTCAGTTGGCTAAAGTATACACATTCCTTAAGTCCAACAGGAATATTATTCCCTTGGGGTAAATTCCTTGAAGTTATATTCTCATTACAGTCAGTAAAAAACGTGGGGTTATTTCTAACTCTTCCACAAAACACCAACATGCAACTTTTCAGATTTGATACACTAAAAAGTTAAAAGTTCTCCAGTGGATAACAGACTCTCAGAGAATAGCTAACTCACCAGTAGCAGCTAATTCCTCTATAAAACTGAGCAGGCTGTTAGGGGTCCTGACCTAATCAGTGAGAAGTTGCTACTATTTCCTGTGAACTACTGGAAGATACCTTAACTCTTTCTGGTTGCTGGCAGAGGGCTGCCTAAGGGTCTCCACTTGTGCTACAAATCATTTATAAACCTGTTTTAAAAAATCTTTTCTAAACAATTTTAGAGAAAATATATCTGCAATTATCGTAATTTGGGGGAAATGATGTTAGCCTAGAGGATATTCAAAAAAGCTAAACATGGCAAAAAAGAAAATCTGTATGCTTTTCCATCACACCCCAATTTACTAATTTCATAAACTTTTTATCACCCTGCTTTATCCAATAATTAAAATGATGCTGAACTGTTCTTTCAAAAGACAACTTCCACCTACTGAATTTTCACCGTCAAGCTTTCCTCTTAAAGCTGTGCATAGTCTATTAAAATTTCCTGGGAACTACTGGAAACTTACAACTGATAAAGACTAAAGCAAATAAGCATCTCTATTAATTTGACCATTAAAAAAACACATTCCAATTTGAGCAATGCTTAAATTCGGTTTTCTTTAGAAACATGCCTTTGAATATTAGCTGCTTTGAAATACCCACCTTAAGAAAGCCTAGTCACTTGTAACTGCCTAAAGATGGGAAAATGAAAAATGGAGCAAATCCAATCAACATCCTCCAAGGCACCTTTTTTTTTAGGAAGCGTAGCCATCAACCTTGCAGCTGAATTCTATAACAATGGTAGAGATCTAGGAAATTCCCTGGTGGTGCAGTGGTTAAGAATCTGCCTGCCAATGCAGGGGACACGGGTTCGAGCCCTGGTCCGGGAAAATCCCACATGCTGCGGAGCAACTAAGCCCGTGTGCCACAACTACTGAGCCATGCGCGGCAACTATTGAAGCCCGTGCGCTCCAGAGCCAGCATGCTGCAACCACTGAGCCTGCGCACTGCAACTACTGAGGCCTGCGTGCCTAGAGCCCATGCTCCGCAACAAGAGAAGCCACCGCAATGAGAAGGCCGCACATCCCAACGAAGAGTAGCCCCCGCTCGCCGCAACTAGAGAAAGCCCGCAAGATGCAGCGAAGACCCAACGCAGCCAAAAAAAAAACAAAACAAGACAATGGTAGATCTAACAGAGACACAGATGTAGAGAACAAACGTATGGATATCAAGGGGGAAGGAGGGGGTGGTATGAATTGGGAGATGGGGATTGACATGTATACACTATTGACACTATGTATAAAATAGATAACTAATGAGAACTTACTGTATAGCACAGGGAACTCTACTCAATGCTCTGTGGTGACCTAAATGAGAAGGAAATCCAAAAAGAGGGGATATATGTATACGTATAGCTGATTCACTTTGCTGTACAGTATAAACTAACACAATATTGTAAAGCAACTATACTCCAATTAAAAAGAAATGATTAAATGCTATCAACATGTATGTTAAAAATTTTTTAAAATAAAAGGCAAGCACATGGAAGGCCATATAACACTGAAAGTTACAAACAGTAAAATATTTCAGAACACTTTTGCAACGTTAAGCCTTTCATCCAAAAGCATGGCATATCTCTTCACTTATTCTTTTTTTTTTTTTTTTTTTTTTTTTTTTTTTGCGGTACGCGGGCCTCTCACTGTTGTGGCCTCTCCCGTTGCGGAGCACAGGCTCCGGACGCGCAGGCTCAGCGGCCATGGCTCACGGGCCCAGCCGCTCCGCGGCATGTGGGATCTTCCCGGACCGGGGCACGAACCCGTGTCCCCTGCATCAGCAGGCAGACTCTCAACCACTGCGCCACCAGGGATGGCCCCACTTATTCTTTGTAACAGTTTAATGTCAACTTCATCCACTGCAGATAAACAGTGGCTAATCCAATTCCCTTAGATTCATATTTTAGAAAATGCAGTAGTTTCATAGAGCTATGTGCCTGTATAGTAAAAAGGGCATAAGATATGAGATAAAAATATTTATGATTTGAGGTAATTTAAGTGGAGAGCTACATTTTTTAGTACCAAATGTTTAATAGTCTATAGCATTTTATGCACCATATATTTTGAGAGCAAAGAGCTTAGTTGCTGCAGCTACAGATAAGCTCAAGCAACATAACTATTAAAGCTTCTATTTGAAAGTTGTATATTTCCCATAGAGAAAATCTCTAGAAAAATAGCCTTGCTCTTCACCCAAGAGGTTTCCAGTTTCTTTTTTTTTTTTTGCGGTACGCGGGCCTCTCACTGCTGTGGCCCCTCCCATCGCGGAGCACTGGCTCCGGACACGCAGGCTCAGCGGCCACGGCTCACGGGCCGAGCTGCTCCGTGGCACGTGGGATCCTCCTGGACTGGGGAACGAACCCGAATCCGCCGCATCGGCAGGCGGACTCCCAACCACTGCGCCACCAGGGAAGCCCCGATTTCCAGTTTCTTGATGGAAACTTTAAGTGAAGTTTGCCATATCTAAACATCTTCATGCTAAATTTTATATATAAATTTTAGCTCTTACAATATCTTATGCTGATTTGTATTCATTTAAGGCCAAGTAATGTGATAAAATTTATGTTTTTTACTTTTAACAGTTCATATTTAATACTTTGTCATCAGCCTGAATATGCTACTCCTAATGCTGAAAGCCTAATACGCTTGATCTTTCAACCTTGTGTTCTTTCTCCAATGCAAATCATACTGCTCACTCAAAGGTAATACATTAATTATATGAAATTATAAGGTTGTCTAGTATGAAGAGTATTTAACAGAAATTATAAGCCACTGCTATGTCTAAATCTTGGTATAAATAGATAAATACTTCACATGTGGGTGCTTAGAACCCATCCCTTAATCTATTCTTCTTTCCGTCAATTACCATTTCTGCTCTGTTGCCTGTTTAGGAAAACAAGTAAGTTTTTAAGAGAGTTTAATCAGTGTGATAGGCAGAATAATGCCTCCTCTCAAAGATGTCCATGTTCTAATCCTCACTACCTTACAGAGCAAAAGGGACTTTGCAGGTGTGATTAAGGATCTTGAGATAGATTATCCTGGATTATCCCAGTGAGACCAATGTAATCACAAGGGTCCTTATAAGGGAGGGAGAGATGCAAGGGAGTCAGAGAAGGAGACAGAAGACTAGAAACAGATGTCAAAGAGATACAATTGCTGGAAGGGAGGCCACGAGCTGAGGAATGCAGGCAGCCTCCAGAAGCTGGAAAAGGCAAGGAAGAGATTCTCCCCTCCAGATTCTTCTGCCTCCAAAAGGAAAGCATCCCTGCCAACACTTTAGTCTCTTAGACCTATTTCAGACTTCTGACTTCCAGAACTGTAAGACAGTAAATTTGTGTTGTTTTAAGCCTTTAAGTTTGTAGTAATTGGTACCAGTAGCAATAGGAAACTAATAGTTATTTTTATTAATTACCTATCCAGACTATGTCTGTATGAAATTAAAGTTGTGTATATACAACAGTCAAAACCACTTAGAAAATAGTATACTAAATGTTAGAATTAATGTCTGACTTTCTGTGGAATTCTGAGGACAGGACACAATCATTAGACAAGCATTTTTTGATCTACTATCGGTCAAACTGTGGTATTTAAAAGATGAACAATATAAATATATCAAGGCAGAAATCATCTTCAAGTAGTTCCAAAGAGTCATACAAGTGAATGAATATTTACAATAAGGTGATAAGCACTTTAATTGGGAAAAAGGAAAGGGCATTTCCATTGAGGGTGGAGGACACACAAATGAAATGGCTAAATCTTTAAGGGGGAATAGGTCCCTTGAGAAGTTTGAGGCTAAGCTGAGCAAGGTCACATCGTGAAGTGGGCAGTAAGCCATGCATAAAATTGGACTTCATCTTTCAAGTAATGAGAAACCAGACAGGAGTTTTAAGTAGTGGACTGACGCAGTTAAATTTTACAAGGAAAAAAACACCGCGTGTGTTGTGAAGGATGTGAAGCCTGGCCTGAAAGCAAGAAATATACAATGAAGCCTGAACCTATGTTTATAACACCATATTTTAATATTCATTCACAAACATTCAGTGATCAAATGATCACCTTCTATCAACCAGGTGCTTTGCTAAATACTAGGTGATAAAAAAAAAGAGACTAAGACATGATTAGTGCCTTTAAGCTAATAAAAAAAAAACTATAGCTTTATATATACAACAATATACAAAATGGATACAATGAAAGCAGCTATCTCTACTTTGGGTACTCATCTAGAAACCATATTTTCAGAAGTAGGCACCAATGGGGATATATGTATACATATAACTGATTCACTTTGTTATACAGCAGAAACTAACACAACATTGTAAAGCAATTATACTGAATGAAGCTGTTGGGGAAAAAAAAAGAGTAGGCACCAAATTCATGCCACAAGAAACCACAAATTAATATGGAGAAACAATTATGTGCATACTTTTCAAAAAAGCAATCTAATCAATCTCAAAAATAAAAACAGAGGTAACTACATTCTCACAAAAAATTCAAATAGCTCCCCGACACACAGGCACCCTAAAAGTATTCTTCTTTGCCATAACTCAGTAAGGTCTATGTACCACAGTGCACAGACAGCATTCAACATCGACTTTGTTGGAAAATTATGTAGTCATGGCAATTTGAACTAATTTAAAATTGCAAGTTTCAACAAGATCAGTTAAATCCAGAGACAGAGTGACAACTCTACAGCTTTCCGCAATCCTGCCAGTAAAAATCGATCATCATATTCTCTCTGCTCCCACTGCAATTTCCCCCCTAAATTACAGCAACCAACCATCACAATCTGATCTGTGTTACAGTTTATGTGTCTGTTCCACCCATAAGAAGACAAACGAGACTCTTACACCTCTTGTATCTAACGCTGCTGTGCAGCTATACTCGATATTTTAGCGCAATCAACGTGTCAAAGAGAACTGAGTTAAATGTAGCTAATAATTATTAGTCAGAATTTCCATTTTAGGGCTACTCAAATAATGATTTCAGAAAATACTTGGATACTCTATAAACTTCACAATATACACACTATGCGCACGTTTTCGGCGCTTCCTCAATTATATGAGTAACCTCCAAACAAAAATGTCAGGTCTCAAAGGAAAGGAAGGGGTATTTGGTTTTTGCCAAATGTCATTTCACATTTAACCTCTTAACACCTCAGTTTTTTCGTCTGTGAAACAGCGCTCATAATAAAACGCATCCACAGAATCATCTTAGAACTAAATAAAATGCTCAGTAGAGAATTTAGCACGTAATCAATGTCAATAAACGTGAATCACTGTGGTTGTTATAATTAATGTTATTATAATGAAGGTCTTGATGGGCATCAGTAATAAAATACAGCCATGCTAGAATAGCCCAAAATAGAAGACAAGTGTAATATCACTTATTTTTGGTCCTGGAATATAATGTAAAACTAACAATTAACTTTAAGTATGACTGATTTGGAGGGAAAAAATGAAGAGAGGATAGTGAAAGGTGACAGAAAAAAAAAAAAAAAAAAAAACAGAAAACAGTGCAGGCTCCCTATCCTGCTGGCTCTGAGACCTGTTTTCTGGGGTTCTGGTCTCTGCTAAAAGCAGCACCACTCAGCCTGATGAAGAGCACCGTTAGAGATAAAGTGCTATGGGTAATCACTCAATGAAGAAAGTAAAATAATATTTTACTCAAGAAAGTAAAATAATATTTAGTTGCTAATAACAATATTTAGGGAGAGGTAGAATGTGGTGGTATAAATCAAATGGTACTCCTTAGTTAAAAAAAAAAATACTGTGATCATCAATTTAGATAAGAGAATAATACAGTACAAAAGAATAGGGGAAAAAGTGCATCAAATGTTTAATAATTTCACATTGTAAATAAGAAATCAATCTTTGTTCATGTTTCATTTCTTTATTTTATTGAACACCTTGATGACACATAGAATCCTGGGTTTAAAAAAAGCTATAGTGTAATCCCCAGCTTTTCTATAAACCATCTAAAGCCTTACAATACAGCTCAAAGGAGAAAAAATAAATAAAATCAAATGTCTCTGGTTCTAGGGTTGATCTAATTTCAAGTTCTGTATACGTATTCTGTTAATACATTAACTTATAATGTGAATTAAGTATGACTTACAGGTTTTTACTTTATATTTCAGTATTGGAAGGAAATTATATTAATGACAACCATTTACTGATTGCTTCCTATGAACAAGGAAATTTTCTAAGTCCTTTCTGTACATGATGTCATTTAATCCTCACAAAATCTCTGTGAATAGAACAATCTTCTCTATTTTCCAAACAACACCCAAAAAGAAGCCACTTGCTCAAGGTCACAGACACTTAACCAATGAAAGAGCTAAGTGCTGGCATCAAGGTTATGTGATTCCTAAAGTCCATGCTTTTTCCTCATACTACATTGAAACTAGAATTTTCTGATATTTCTTTGATATGCATACATCAAAGAATATAACCACACAGATAATGCTATTTCTCAATTTTACATCTTTACATAATTTGAAAGAATCTACAGGTGTATATTGTACTTCTCTGTGTCCCATACAGCACATAGAATAATGCATAGCACTGTTCTGGAAAATGCTCAAGTTGTCACTGAATAATTAATATCTTCAAATGTGCAGAACAGAGCACTTCTTTTTCCCCTTGGCCCAATGGACTTCTTGTGGAGATTTGAAAATGAACTAGTTATGGACCTTGGGCACATTATTTCCTCATTTGTACCAAAAGGCATAACAAGGGCATGTTGACTGATGACACAAAATTTTTCAAGCCTAAATAGAATTTACCACTACTTACCAGAAAGTGTGAACAGATAAAAAGTTGTCAAGTATTGCTGCCATCCTACTATCATATTTACAATCTAGTTCAATGACTGCTAATGCAATAAGTCTGACTGAAAGCCTAGAAGCTTTTATTTCTGAAAAGTTATTTCAGGTAATTCTGAGTCACAGCTGCTTTGAGAACCACGTCAGTAGGCTCTCCTTAATATAATTATTGTCGATAATCAAATCTAAGATGCCATAGATAGTAAGACACATCCAGATTGCAGAGATATTAAAATGGAGAGAACATAGATAGCTTAGAATTAATGAAATATACTTAAATTTAAGACTACCTCCTTTACTTTAAGATAACCCAGAACACTAAAGGGTGCCCAATTTAGTAGCACTGTGGTTATACTTGTATAATCTGAACAGCTCGTAGTTTTAAAAAATCAGAAATAACCCATATTCTGTTGTATTTTTAGAATCAGATTTCATTGTTGTAACTATTTTTGCAGAAACACACTACAATACATTGATTGCATGGATATTAACTGTTGTCAAAATAAATGATCCTTTATAATATCAAGACCAGTTGGTTGGTCTTTGAAAGATTTTTCCATACTCAAATTTTTCTCGGCCCAGGCGAGACAGTCAGACAGTCACTTCAGTGATTGTTGTTTCATCTGTGAAGACAGGGGATTGGGGTATATTATTTCTAAAATTCCTTCTAGATTTAAAATTCTATTTCTACGTCATTGTTCTTAAGTTTTTCTGGTTTTCCTGTTCTTTTGGCCGCACAGCATGTGGGATCTTAGTTCCCCAACCAGAGATCGAACCCACGCCCCCTGCATTGGAAGGCACAGTCTTAACGACTGGACCACGAGGGAAGTCCCTTAAGTTGTTTCTTACATGTAATTGTCATGCCTCCAAGCAATGAATTCCTTGAGGGTGAAGACCTTACATAACTTTCTCTGGGGTGTACACACACACACACACACACACACACACACCCCAGAAGTGCCTGGTACAATCATCCTGGGCTGAGTCTCTGCCAGGCAAGCACAGGCCTCTACTTCTCACACTATCTGCTCTGGTCCACACCTGGGACCCTCCCCTCTCGGGACATGGAGGTACAAGTTCCTTCCTTCCCTTCCTGCCCAGAATTTTCCAGAACTCTTGCTCACAGCCTCAGTGGTAAGACAACAAATGCAAATATCTGGCGCCAGCCCCTAATTTCTACTCTTTAGCTCTTTCTACAATTTTGTAATTTCCTATAGTATATCTTGTCTTTATTTTTAATTGCGATTGGAAAAACGAGAGTGGTATCTGTTTCCTGCACTGACACCTGACTAATGCAACATTAAATTTATATAGTTTGTGTATTCAAACAAAACTATGTGAAATGTATCAGAGTTGGTTTACCTGGAATCATCACAATGTCAGGACACCACTATATCACCAGCTATTTAGTCTCAAAGGACTATGTTAAAACTATAAATTATCTGCAAGCCAGAAGGGAGTGGTAGGACATATTTAAAGTGATGAAACAGAAAAACCTACAACCAAGATTACTCTACCCAGCAAGGATCTCATTCAGATTTGATGGAGAAATTAAAAGCTTTACAGACAAACAAAGGCTAAGAGAATTCAGCACCACCAAACCAGCTTTACAACAAATGCTAAAGGAACTTCTCTAGGCAGGAAACACAAGAGAAGGAAAAGACCTACAATAATAAACGCAAAACAATTACGAAAATGGTAATAGGAACATACATATCGATAATTACCTTAAATGTAAATGGACTAAATGCTCCAACCAAAAGACATAGACTGGCTAAATGGATACAAAAACAAGACCTGTATGTATGCTGTCTACAAGAGACCCATTTCAGGCCTAGGGACACATACAGACTGAAAGTGAGGGGATGGAAAAAGATATTCCATGCAAATGGAAATCAAAAGAAAGCTGGAGTAGCAATACTCATATCAGACAAAAGAGACTTTGAAACAAAGACTACGGGTTTCCCTGGTGGCACAGTGGTTGAGAGTCCAGCTGCCAATGCAGGGGACACAGGTTCATGACCCGGTCCGGGAAGATCCCACATGCCGCGGAGCGGCTGGGCCCGTGAGTCATGGCCGCGGAGCCTGCGTGTCCGGAGCCTGTGCTCTGCAACAGGACAGGCCACAACAGTGAGAGGCCCGCGTACCGCAAAAACAAAACAAAACAAAACAAAGACTATTACAAAAGACAAAGAGGGACACTACATAATGATCAAGGGATCAATCCAAGAAGAAGATATAAGAATTGTAAACATTTATGCACCCAACATAGGAGCACCTCAATACATGAGGCAAATACTAACAGCCATAAAAGGGGAAATCGACAGTAACACAATCATATTAGGGGACTTCAACACCCCACTTTCACCAATGGACAGATCATCCAAAATGAAAATAAATAAGGAAACATAAGGTTTAAATGATACATTAAACAAGATGCACTTAATTGATATTTATAGGACATTCCATCCAAAAACAACAGAATACATATTCTTCTCAAGTGCTCATGCAACATTATCCAGGATAGATCATATCTTGCGTCACAAATCAAGCCTTGGTAAATTTAAGAAAATTGAAATCATATCAAGTATCTTTTCCGAACACAACGTTATGAGACTAGATATTAATTACAGGAAAAAATCTGTAAGAAATACAAACACATGGAGGCTAAACAACACACTACTTAATAACCAAGAGATCACTGAAGAAATCAAAGAGGAAATCAAAAAAATACATAGAAACAAATGACAATGAAAACACAATGACCCAAAACCTATGGGATGCAGCAAAAGCAGTTCTAAGAGGGAAGTTTATAGCAATACAAGCCTACCTTAAGAAACAAGAAACATCTCAAATAAACAACCTAACCTAACACCTAAAGCAATTAGAGAAAGAAGAACAAAAAACCCCCAAAGTTAGCAGAACGAAAGAAATCATAAAGATCAGATCAGAAATAAATGAAAAACAAATGAAGGAAACGATAGCAAAGATCAATAAAACTAAAAGCTGGCTCTTTGAGAAGATAAACAAAATTGATAAACCATTAGCCAGACTCATCAAGAAAAAAAGGGAGAAGACTCAAATCAATAGAATTAGAAATGAAAAAGGAGGAGTAACAAGTGACACTGCAGAAATACAAAGGATCATGAGAGATTACTACAAGCAACTATATGCCAATAAAGTGGACAACCTGGAAGAAATGGACAAATTCTTAGAAATGCACAACCTTCTGAGACTGAACCACGAAAAAATAGAAAATGTGAACAGACCAATCACAAGCACTGAAATTGAAACTGTGATTTAAAATCTCCCAAAAGGGCTTCCCTGGTGGCGCAGTGGTTGAGAGTCCGCCTGCCAATGCAGGGGACACGGGTTCGTGACCCGGTCCGGGAAGATCCCACATGCCGCGGAGCGGCTGGGCCCGTGAGCCATGGCCACTGAGCCTGCGCGTCCAGAGCCTGTGCTCCGCAACGGGATAGGCCACAACAGTGAGAGGCCCGCATACCGCAAAAAAAAAAAAAAAATCTTCCAACAAACAAAAGCCCAGGACCAGCTAGCTTCACAGGCAAATTCTATCAAACATTTAGAGAAGAGCTAACACCTATCCTTCTCAAACTCTTCCAAAATATAGCAGAGGGAGGAACACTCCCAAACTCATTCTATGAGGCCACCATCACTCTGATACCAAAACCAGACAAAGATGTCACAAAGAAAGAAAACTACAGGCCAATATTTCTGATGAACATAGATGCAAAAATCCTCAACAAAGTACTAGCAAACAGAATCCAACAGTCCATTAAAAGGACCATACACTACGATCAAGTGGGGTTTATCCCAGGAATGCAACAATTCTTCAATATATGCAAATCAATCAATGTGATACACCATATTAACAAATTGAAGGAGAAAAAGCATATGATCATCTCAATAGATGCAGACAAAGCTTTCGACAAAATTCGACACCCATTTATGATAAAAACCCTCCAGAAAGTAGGCATAGAGGGAACTTTCCTCAATATAATAAAGGCCATATATGAAAAACTCACAGCCAACATCATCCTCAAAGGTGAAAAACTGAAACCATTTCCACTAAGATCAGGAACAAAACAAGGTTGCCCACTATCACCACTATTATTCAACATAGTTTTGGAAGTTTTTGCCACAGCAATCAGAGAAGAAAAAGAAACAAAAGCAATCCAATTTGGAAAAGAAGAAGTAAAGCTGTCACTGTTTGCAGATGACATGATACTATATAGAGAGAATCCTAAAGATTCTACCAGAAAACTACTAGAACTAATCTATGAATTTGTTAAAGTAGCAGGATACAAAATTAATGCACAGAAATCTCTTGCATTCTTATACACTAATGATGAAAAATCTGAAAGTGAAATTAAGAAAACACTCCCATTTACCATTGCAACAAAAAGAATAAAATACCTAGGAATAAACGTACCTAAGGAGACAAAAGAACTGCATGCAGAAAATTATAAGACACTGCTGAAAGAAATTAAAGATGATACAAGTAGATGGAGAGATAAACCATGTTCTTGGATTGGAAGAATCAACATTGTGAAAATGACTCTACTATCCAAAGCAATCTACAGATTCAGTGCAATCCCTACCAAGCTACCACTGGCATTTTTCACAGAACTAGAACAAAAAATTTCACAATTTGTATGGAAACACAAAAGACCCCAAATAGCCAAAGCAATCTTGAGGAATAAAAACGGAGCTGGACGAATCAGGCTCCCAGACTTCAGACTATACTACAAAGCTACAGTAATCAAGACAGTATGGTACTGGCACAAAAACAGAAATATAGATCAATGGAACAGGATAGAAAGCCCAGAGATAAACCCATGCACATATGGTCATCTTATCTTTTATAAAGGAGCCAAGAATATACAGTGGAGAAAAGACAGCCTCTTCAATAAGTGGTGCTTGGAAAATCAGACAGCAACATGTAAAAGAATGAAATTACAACATCCCTTAACACCATACACAAAAATAAACTCAAAATGGATTAAAGACCTAAATGTAAGGCCAGACACCGTCAAACTCTTAGAAGAAAACATAGGCAAAACACTCTATGACATAAATCACAGCAAGATCCTTTTTGACCCACCTCCTAGAGAAATGGAAATAAAAACAAAAATAAACAGATGGGACCTAATGAAACTTAAAAGCTTTTGCACAGCAAAGGAAACCATAAACAAGACAAAAAGACAACCCTCAGAATGGGAGAAAATGTTTGCAAATGAAGCAACTGACAGGGGATTAATCTCCAAAACATACAAGCAACTCATGCAGCTCAGTATCAAAAAAACAAATAACCCAGTCCAAAAATGGGCAGAAGACCTAAGTAGACATATCTCCAAAGAAGATATACAGATTGCCAACAAACACATGAAAGAATGCTCAACATCAGTAATCATTAGAGAAATGTAAATCAAAACTACAATGAGATATCATCTCTCACCGGTCAGAATGGCCATCATCAAAAAGTCTACAAACAATAAATGCTGGAGAGGGTGTGGAGAAAAGGGAACACTCTTGCACTGTTGGTGGGAATGTAAATTGATACAGCCACTATGGAGAACAGTATGGAGGTTCCTTAAAAAACTAAAAATAGAATTACCATATGACCCAGCAATCCCACTACTGGGCATATACCCTGAGAAAACCATAATTCAAAAAGAGTCATGTACCACAATGTTCATTGCAGCTCTATTTACAATAGCCAGGACATGGAAGCAATCAAAGTGTCCATCAACAGATGAATGGATAAAGAATATGTGGCACATATATACAATGGAATATTACTCAGCCATAAAAAGGAACGAAACTGAGCTATTTGTAGTGAGGTGGATGGACCTAGAGACTGTCATACAGAGTGAAGTAAGTCAGAAAGAGAAAAACAAATACCGTATGCTAACACATATATTTGGAATCTAAAAAAAAAAGAAAAAAAAAAGAAAATGGTCAGAAGAACCTAGAGGCACGATGGGAATAAAGATGCAGACCTACTAGAGAATGGATAAGGGTAAGCTGGGACAAAGTAAGAGAGTGGCATGGATATATATATATATATATATATATATGTATATATATATATATATATATATATACATATATATATACACACACTACCAAACGTAAAATAGATAGCTAGTGGGAAGCAGCTGCATAGCACAGGGAGATCAGCTCAGTGCTTTTTGACCACCTAGAGGGGTGGGATAGGGAGGGTAGGAGGGAGGGAGATGCAACAGGGAATAGATATGGGGACATATGTATATGTATAACTGATTCACTTTGTTATAAAGCAGAAACTGACACACCATTGTAAAGCAATTATACTCTAAGAAAGATGTTAAAAAATTAAAAGAACTACAAATTATTTTTGACATAAATATATATGTTAATATTATATGTGTTAATACTACATATCAATGAATTGGTGTCTAATTATAATCAGATAGTATATATAATTATATGTATTTAGTTCAAATGTACAAATGCATATGCAGAATTCTTATCAAAGATAAGAATTTCATAAGCTGTGATATGAGTGTCATTTTCACATTTTAGAAGTCATAACTGGAGCAACTTGTACAAAAGTTCACATATCTGTTATTTTAGAAGACTGATTTAGTTTGTTTTTAAGGCGAGGTAGTTTGATAAAGTTTATTAGTTACTAATCGTGACCTGGGGAAGTGTTTTAGATCCACTGGAGAAAAGTGCCTGTTTATATTACTTTATTTTCTCATTACCAAAACACTCTTTTCTTCTGCAAAAAGCCTACTCATTTCACATGCTTTATGGTTTATATTTTAGCACTTCATCTATTTAGCCGTAAATAAAATACTTATTTTAATTAATATGTTCAATATAAAGTATAAACTGCTTTTTAAAAGCTAAGAAACCAAACTAATAAAAGAATTCAGTAAAGTTTCAGGAAATAAAATCAGTTGCATTGACATATACTAACAACAAACTCTCTGGAAATTAAGAAAGAAATCTCATTTACAACTGCATCAGAAAACATACATAGGAATAAATTCAACCAAAGAGGTAAAACACCTGTACAATAAAAACTATAAGACACTGATGAAAGAAATTGAAGAGGGCATAAATAAATGGAAAGATATTAACACGTTCTTAGATTGGGAGAATTAATATTGTTAAAATGTGCATACTATCCAAAGCAATCTACAGATTCAGTGCAACCCCTGTCAAGTTTCCAATGGCATTTTTCACACAAAAAAAGAAAAAAAATCCTAAAATTTGTATGAAACCACAAAAGACCCCAAATAGCCAGTGCAATCTTGAGAAAGAAGAACAGAGCTGGAGGCATTATGCTTCCAGATTTCAAACTATATTACAAAGCAATATTAATCAAAACAGTATGATACCAGAATAAAAACAGACACATAGACCAATGGAACAGAACAGAGCCCAGAAATAAACCCACACATATATGGTCAACTAATCTGTGACAAGAGTACCAAAAACATACAATGGAAAAAGGACAGTCTCTTCAATAAGTGGTACTGGGAAACTGGATATCCATATACAAGAGAATGAAACTGGACTTCTACCTTACATCACCCACATAAATTAACTCAAAATAAATTAAAGACTTAAATGTGAAACCTAAAACTGTAAAACTCCTAGAAGAAAACATAGAGGAAAACTCCTTGACATTGGCTTTGGCAACAATTTTTTTGGATATAACACCAAAATCACAGGTAACAAAAGCAAAAACAAACGAGTGGAACTATATCAAACTAAAAAGGAAAGGGAAAAATCAACAAAATGAATATGCAACCTATAGAGCGAGAGAAAATATTTGCAAACCATATATCTGATGGGGGTTAATATCTAAAGTATACAAAAAACTGATACAACTTAATAGCAAAGAAACAAATCATTTGATTTTAAAATGGCAGAGTACCTGAATAGACACACACACACAAAGTAACTATTTAAGGTTATGGATGTGTTAATTAACTTGATTGAGGTATTCATTTCACAATGTGTACATACATTAAATCATCACATTGTGAACTTTGAATATAGACAATTTTGTCAATTATACCTCAATAAAGCTGGAGAAAAATAAAAGATAAGAAATAATTTTCACATAAATTCTATGTAACATTGCACCTGACTTGAAAGAAAGAGGCCTGTATCCCAGGTCATTCATTTATTCACTCAATAAACTTTTATTATGCATTTACTCCATGCCAGGCCCTGTACTAGGTAGTGGGAATACAACAATGATTAAAATAGTCTCTGTAGAGGAAAGTCACATACTCTCAAAATAATGTCCCATAGCTTCTTTATTAATTGCAAAGGAAAAAATTTACCTGTAGATGGAAAGATCTGGCAATACCACCTTAACCTAGTTATCAAATGCAGCATCACCAAAAACAGAACAAACGACATTTTAAGTGTCTATTGGTGCGATGAAATGGAAAGAACACAATCTCACTTATTCAACATTCTTGTCATAATGTTTAACCTCACTCTAACAGGAAATACAATCAGACAAAACCAAACTGGGGGCATTCTATAAAAAAACTGGCCTGCACTCTTCAAAACTATCAATATTATGAAAGATAAAAGGCAGTAGGGGCTTTTCTAGATTAAAGAAGACTAAAAAGCCATGACAACCAAATGCAAGGCATGTTCCTTAATTGAATCTTGGATTGGGGAAAAGCAATAAGGGACATTTCTGGGACAGCTGAAAAAATTTGAATACAGGCTGTATATATAGATAACTGTTTCAATGCTAAATGTCTTGGCTGTAATAACAATAGGGTGGTTGTGAAATGGCTGAAAATGTCCTTATTTTTAAAAGAAACATGCTGACATATCATGACTACAACTTACTTTAAAATGGTTCAGCATTTAATAAAGAAGATAATACAAATGTCCCCAAATGTTAAAAATTGGTGAATTTACATGAAGGGAATACTTAACTTTTTGAAATAAAATTTAGAATAAAAAATATATAGACCATGCCCATCAGCTTATAGTCTGATGTCACTATATTACCATGGCCTTCAGTTTCCTCTTCTAAAAAAATTAAGCATTTCATTATATTAGAAAAAAGTGTTAATGATTATACCTAGTGCTTACAAGTATGCAATGAAACTGGAATTCTCTTAAACTGCTAGTTGCACTGTAAATTAGCAAAACTTTAGGAAAAGCAACTTAAAATAGGTGTACAGAACCAATAAAATCTACTCTAACCTTTTCATACTTACATGGTTGGTAATAAATTTAAATTTACCAAACATAAATAAGGAAATTTTTGCCTGGAAATATCCCCCAATTACTTCTAGGTTTGCCACACACCATCCACTGGCTGCAACAAGTAACCTCTGTAACCACGTGCAGTAGTTGTGTATCTTTGTGCACAGTGAGGTTTATACTTTATATCATCTATATATACCTCATTACATAAACATATAAAAAAGACTTCAGCCTTGAAACTATATTTCACTATTCACTTAAAACATACCCCTGGTCCAACCAGGCTCCCATCCCCTCTGGACCTGCTGACAGAGATCTTCTTAAGGCTTCCTGCCAACCTCACATTCTGCCTTTTTCTAGTCAAAAAAAAGTATCTGGACTATTTGGAGATCAAACAAGTAGAAGTCAAATATGTGCGATTCTGGTACACCTAAAATTTCCATCATCACCTCACAGAATAAGAGTGTGCCCTTGGCTTTTACTGAAGATTATTTTACAAAGAGTCATATTTAAAATGCTTCAGTATCCACTATAAAACTCCAGTCACTCGATGTCACATCAAGTCCCAAATGACAAATTTCATTTAGAACTGAGTGTTAAGAAAAACTGTTTCCACTGAGGAGCTGCTATTCTTCTCTTATCAGATGTACCTTAGTGTTCTGCTGCTGGGAAGCCTAAGAATCAACCCTGATGTTGAATAAAAACAACATTAACATTTATAAATTACATACTAGCCTCCTTCTCCTTTCCTTGGTTCTGATCTTCCATTTCCATTTTATTAACAGTCTGTATTAGACACCATTTCCTAGACCTTTTGAGAAAGAAGCCCAGTATAAATTTGGTAAATAAAATTTTAAAGTATACTACAACATAGCGATGAAAATGTTTTAGAGATAGGCAGAGGTGATGGCTACACCACACTGTGAATGTACTAAATGCTACTGAATTATACATTCTATTTAAAATAGTTCCCTTTATTTTCTATAAAGTTTACCTCAGTAAGGAAAGAGTACAGCATAATCCCAGCAAGTAGCATATGGTTAGCAGCCAAATAATCATATTACATTCTTCCCATCCTCACTGTGGTGTGTGGACAGAAAACTAATCTGTCCTCTGCCATCTGTATTGCTTCTCCCTTCCTTCTACTCCTTTATGTTCTAGTATCGTTTTCAACTGCTCAGTTTATGTTAAAAATCCTTAAACATTCTCTTGGGCCAGCAATTTCTGAACAAGCCTGATTTTGGGGCTCAAGAGAATTCTTTTTTTCAAAGGATGTTTTTCACAGAATCCCAGTATATAAATCAAATAAAACCAGCCGCTCTGGTTGAAGACAGTTTGTAAGGGGTCTAAGACCTCCAGACACTACAGCCCTGGTGGTCTTCCTCAGCTTACAACCACAGGCCACAGAGAAAGCTGGAAGCAGACACTTAACAAGCAGAAAAAAGACTTTCCTTTGACACTTCTAGAAAACCACAACTAAAATGTTACCTTACCTCCTGTGATCCAGATAATTACTTCACTCCTCCACTTGGCCCACATATGAGGGATTGAAGTGTTTTAAGATACAGTTTAATCTCTACCAGTTTCTCTGGTGAAAATTGCTTGTGGCAATTTGTAACAACTTTCATGGAACAGTTAGGCAATGGAATGTCGATTAATATTTAATCATAATAATTGACAGTGTCCCAGAAAACTATGAAACAAAGATGATTTTTCTATAAACTACTTACTCATTTTTATTGTTTTTACTGCTACAGTTAATAAAGGTTTCAAAGGATATTTCCTCATTTTTAAATTGGTATTTTAATTCAGCTTTGCCAGCCAATGTGACAAGTTCTAGAAAGGTATGCCCATAGTTTTATAAAGATATGCTCATATCATATGTTCATAGTTTCTGAACACATGGAGCTTTCATATATTAATTTCGGTATTTGGGTCATAAACTCCAAATGTCTTATCTTTACCTTCTATGGAGGAAGTACAAAAGTTAATCCAATTTCCCGTTTCTGGGCAGACAATAGCATATACTGAGTAACTCCAGACATTATAAACTAATTATAAAACACCTGTAATAAACAGCGAGTTTATCTGGAAGAAAGTTTAAATGCAAACAGGTGCATACTAATGCAAGCAATTAAAAAACAAAAATACAGTCAAATCTCAAGTAGCTGGTGTAATAAAAGCAGTCAGGAGGAAAGCTACAAAAAACTGGTCAAAATATGGTATAAAAGAGATTCACTTATTTAAAACTACATCCTGTATTTAAGAATTAATTTACAGGGCTTCCCTGGTGGCGCAGTGGTTGAGAGTCCGCCTGCCAATGTAGGGGACGCGGGCTCGTGCCCCGTTCCGGGAAGATCCCACATGCCGCGGAGCGGCTGGGCCCGTGAGCCATGACCGCTGAGCCTGCGCGTCCAGAGCCTGTGCTCCGCAACGGGATAGGCCACAACAGTGAGAGGCCCGCGTACCGCAAAAAAAAAAAGAATTAATTTACAGATGTCATCTAAAAATACTCGGCGCTTTGTGACCACCTGGAGGGGCGGGATAGGGAGGGTGGGAGGGAGGGAGACGCCAAGAGGGAAGAGATATGGGAACATATGTATATGTATAACTGATTCACATTGTTATAAAGCAGAAACCAACACACCACTGTAAAGCAATTATACTCCAATAAAGATGTAAAAAAATAAAATAAAATATATATAAAGCTTATTCAAGTAGAACAGTTTAAAACACCAATCATTAATTGATTTGCTTGACAAAGAAACGAAATGTCAAAACAGTCATATTATCAGTTTCTCGGCTAAACACTCCTTTCAATATATATTACACATATATAATATACACTTTAAATGTACGTTATATACTTATATTTAATATATTCATATTTTTACTAACATATTTGTTTTATATTTTTATGTATTAGAAATATATACTAAATTATAATATAAATAACATTTTGTATTATTAGTATATTTATACATTTAATATAATATGTACAATATATAATAACATAGACTTAATATATACGTTACAAATAGGAAAAAAGTTGGACAAAGACAGTCCTAGCTGTATGCTTATAAGTAGCAGGAAAAAATTATCTACTGATTCTTAATTATTGCATTTGATTATAGTACAAATGTGCACATAATAATGGTTATTATTTTATAGAGTTACATTTTATTTGTAGACACTCTGTAAGGCATTTTGCTTTTTCTCTAATAAGTAGGTTCTATTACCTCCATAACAAGAAAACTGAGCCTCAAACAAGTTAAGTAATTTATTCAAGGCCACATAACTAATGGCAGAGTAAAGTTCTAGAAATGTTAAAGAAATGATAACATAGTTCAGTTTTGCATACATCTAATAAAATAAGCCATACTATACCTTCAGGGGGAATAGAAAGGTCTATAATAAGAGTTTGGCTGGCTTCTAAACCCTTGGAATTTCCCATGTAACAGGAGTATCCTTTTTATTCACATTGGGCCCTGAAGACCATACTTGATGCTTAGGACATGCATGCTTCCGAGGTGACTTGTGGTAAACCCCTTAGAGAGTTTATGCTGCAAGAAGACTCACCAGAAGGACCAACCATATAATTAGAGGGTGGGGCTTTGTGATATCAACCTGAGAGGGGAGGGGGCTGGAGACTGACTTCAGTTACATGCCCAGTGAGTCAATCATCATGCCTATGTAGTGAAGACTCAAGGGAAACTGGACGCTGAGGTTTTGGGTGAGCTTCCCTGGTTGGCAACACTCTGTGTATTGTCACATACTGATGTTCCAGGATGTAAATCAGAGTACTGAAGACATATCAGAAGAAGGTAAAGTTGCCAATTTTATCCTTTCTCTTTGTAATTTCCTGGCGGGGGAGGGGGCAGGAATGTAATATGATGTATCTGTTAAAAATTAAAGAAATATCAAAGGTGCTATCAAAAAGCCTAGCACTAAAGCGCTTGACAATTGTTTCTGAAATTGTAAAGTAAAGGCAGGGGCAATATTAAAATGTGATACACGCATAGTCTCGGGAATGTTGCTATTACATTAAATGAAGTACACCTCTAGAGGAAAGACAGCAATTCTGACAGCACAAAATAATGAAGAAAAACAAGGGAAACAAAGCACAAGAAATGAATGGCAACTGCAGCCACTATGTTGTAAAGTAGCAGCTCAATAAATACACGTTTAATGAACCCATAAAATGACAATTATGAAAATATTAGCATTAGTAAATTGCAACCTTCTCTACAAAAAAAAAAAGCAAATTTTCAGGAAAATTATTTTCAAGTGCATTAAAACTCTTATCAGCTTGCACAAGTTTTATTCTTCGTATCTCCAATGTACCTGGCACAAATTAGCCACAGTAAATGACTTCTGATTTCTAATTAAATCTGAATTACATTGCTTTATGAATAGTATAAATAAAATTTTTAGGTAGACTGTTTTTTGTTTCCAAATATCTTTAAGCATTGAGATGCATACTCAGAGTTAAGCTGGCTACAAGATCTTCTTGGCTATTCAAATCCAAATTCCCTAAGGATAGCTAATAAACAAAACATTTCATATATCATAGCCTTTATTTTCAACACAATAATTAAATTATACAATTAAAACTCAAATTTGGATTTTTCACCAATTCATACTTTCCCTTCCAAGTACTGCCAAATAATTGAGTTTCACTCAGACATATTTAAACCAAGTTATTTAATTTTCTTGAAACTATATTAATTATAAGTATAGTAATGTATATGCTTCTACTAGGGAGAAGAAACACTTTCTGTTTTAAAAGATGCTCATTTAATGATGTGAACAAGAAAAAAATCACATGGGGATTCTGGAACTGCCAGCAATAAATAATGCAAAAATGAAAACAAAAGGAATATTTTGTGAAATACAATTATTTCTAAAAATGCATCATAAAATAAATCTCAATTGTGATTTTTTAAAGTATATAATCCACCATTCCAAAATGTAGCTTAAACTATCTACTCATATTATTTAATAAGGTTCTTTCTAGTTTTTTTTAAATTGATACAAATGTTAGCACAGATGTTCCACTTTAAATTTTTATGACTTCTCCTACAGTATATAAAAATATTGTTCATGTGAAATTAAAGTGTCATGCAAAAATTGCTTTCAACTTTTAACTCAAAGATTTTAAGTAAATGATACTATCACTTCCAAAATTAAACAGATTTTATCCTGCTATATTTATTCAGCTTCTAAAGAAAACACAGAAGCTGCTAGACTTTATTAAGCAATAGACAGCTTCAAATTGGCAGACTGCTTTTCAACAGAATTTATGGGGTGGTATCTGGCATGTTAGTACAAGGCTGACGCCAGATTCAGACAAGACCTGACAAGAGCCTGCAAATCCCCAGTCCTTTTTCCCAGGGTTTACAATGATTTGACCTAAAGGTACACACCTTTAAAAGATATATTATGATCTGCAAAGTACTTTACATAATTACATTGGAAACGTGCTCAAATATAATCTTTTACATTTGTCAGATTCCTCTATCTATTCCCAAACTGTTACTTCAAATTTGAAAATTAAGTACTCTCTAGGAAAAATGCAAACACGAACACCTGTTTTCCCCAATTAAATATATGGCTACTTTTTTATCTACTTCTGATTCCTTTCAGAAAATATGAATTGGTGAGGAATCCAAATTTAAGTTTTAAGTGTCTAATTTAGAGAAGTTAGAGAAAGTAAAGGCTGTTTCTATGTAACTAATCAAAAAGATCAAAACATCTGGTGTTCACTCCCTCCTATCCTGTCTTTCAAATTACACTGGCTCACTGAAAACTGAAAGAGCTTTCTTAATCAACCTTCCCGTACATAAGTTAATGAATTAACCCTTGCTCTCAGTGCCTCTGTAAAACATGCATGTCCTGTGTGCCCAGAGCCCCCTGTCAACTAGTATTTAGGGGCCCACCCTCCATGCGGGAAAGTTTATCTGTCCCCCTAGTTGAATGCTATGCTTATAAATCAACTGTGTCTGTCCCTAATACTCTTTGTACTCATTATACAGCTATTATAATCATATTCAAGTAATTACAATGTAAACTGATAAGATATGAGTTCTAAATGAAAAACAAAGTGTCTTATAGGACTGAGACAAGTCACTAAAACAAAAAACTGTTTTCAAATCAAGTATAGAGGAAACAGCCATAAAGGAAAATGAGAAAAACTGTAAAACTGTAGGATGACTTGGCAGTCAAACCAATTCACAAGTGTTTTTACATTCTGACTCCATTTTAAAGGACTCTTTAAAGTGTGATTTAGTCAAAAAATAGAAAAAAAGACTCCACTCCCATTACATACCCATTTGCAAAGCAAGGGCCTTGATGTGGACCTACCTCAAAAGTTTAGCGAATGGTTGGCTTTACTTTTCTTGACATATTCTTTTATGTAGAAATGTTCTACATCTTAATATGGGATGGTGATCCCATGAGATATATATACCTCGACTTAAGACTTAAGTTAATTGACTGATTGTTAATTAATACCAACAGATCTTAAGGGTTAACCAGGGTTTCTTGACCTTAGCACTGTTGATATTTTGGACAAGATAACTGTTTGTGGGAGGAGGACCTGTTCACTGTAGAATAGGTGTCTGTAACACCCACAGCCCCAGTATGACAACCAAAAATGTCTCCAGACATTGCCAAATGCCCCTGGGGGATAAAAACGCACTCCCCTCCCCAGTTGAGAACCACTAGGTTGAACTCCTGGTCTAACAAGGAGAATACAGTAAACCTTTCTTATGACTTCTCAAAGTCTGAATCAGAGTACAATCAGACCATGACTTAGTAATGAAAACTAGAATCCTTGACCTACAAGGATAGAGGAATTTAAAAGGCTTTTATTTGTCACAAGCAATATTTATCCAAGTTGCCTGATCACAAGAAGTACCTGGGATGCTTATAAACATGAATTCCAAGGTGTTTTCCCTAGAAATAAGGTAGGTCTGGGGTGAGGCCTAGAAATCTAAATTGTCTAACAAGCACCTCAGGTGATTTTTTTAATAAACATGCAAGTCGGAGAACAGTAATCTAAGACTGCTATATTTAACGTATATACCTTAGGTAAAAAATGTTTTGGCTGTACTGCGTGACAAAAATCCTGAACATTTCCAAAAGCATAATAAATAAGACCTTCTCTTTTTAGCTCATACCTAAAAAAATAAAATAAAATAACAATCTACTAAAGCTGAAACACTGGGCATAGAAGCTGTCTAATATTTTGAGAAAGACAGGCCAAACAAGTGACTGAGGACTCCCCAAGGGGCCCAGGAGACAGACACCATCTCTGGATTGCAAGACCTTGCCTTTCAAACCTAGGGCAGTAGAAAGAAAACCCTATGTAAACTTAAACTGGGATCCTGTTTCCAATAAAGCTTTTAGCCATTCTTTTGCCTCAACAATCTCCCTACTTACCTCCACCACTGCCCTATCTCTCATCACAATCTGTACCGCAACTCCCCCCTTTCCACAAGTCCCGCTAATGACCATCTAGCTCACTCATTCTGGACACCTGCTCGTACCAGAGGAGCGGGCTCTCGGGCTGGGCGTGCTCAGTGATGGGCTCCAGTCCCAGCCAGAAGCAGATCTTTTTTAAACCGCCTGGAGCAAGCACTGACTTAGCTTCAAGGTCGTCTTCTTTTCACTAGTTCTTTGTGTTCAGTTCTCAACTGCTCTTCACACTTCTCTGCTTTTCCCTTCCCCCAACACTGACCAGATAACCTGTTCATTCCCACCTTCATCTGATCTCTGACCTATTACCTTGCCTTCATTTCTCTAACTGGGTTTCCCACAGATTGTCTGGCTTTGCTTTCTATGGTTCCCTCATAAAGGTGTGTTTTTATGCCTGGCCACTCCAATTTAATCACAACACTATACTAACAATAATAATAATGGACTGCTATCACGTGAGCATTTCCTCCGTTGCAGGTATTATGCTAAATGCTTTACGTGAATTGTTACATGTCACTTCCTTTTTATAATTCTGTAGGGCAGATACAAATATTATTCCTACTTTATAGAAGAGGGAAAGA
>NW_006771292.1:459770-531875 GCF_000442215.2 Lipotes vexillifer
GAAAGAGATTCAAATGAAGTAATTTGCTAGTTGTCCCAATTCCACGTGGTCTCTGTGCTCTCGCACTGCCTTTTTTCTTGCTTTTCTTCCTCCAAAATACATGCATTTTCTCCATCCCACTTCCCCATACCTCTCCTTTTCTGTATAAACATAAGATCTTTTACCCAGTTCTCTACTGAGGACCTATATGCTTTCTCTGTGTTCTTTTTCTTAAAACAGTGGTAGTACCATTCACTGTCTTTAATTATTTAACATTTTTCCTGCGTGTCTTTTCTCTTCCAAAAGCAATATAAACCTCTAAGGCCCAGGTCTACTGTCACACTTCTTACACCCCTGGATACAGCACAGTCCTACTCAGAACAAACACTCTAAAACAACAACAAAAGTATATATTCTGTTGAAATCATTTCAACAAAGCATATAATGAATGCCGAATACGTATTAGTCATTACGTCAGATGCTAAAGACAGAAAAATGGCATTGTCTCTACCTTCAATGAGTTTACAGACTAGTGGTAGAGAAAGGCTTGCAAATGAACACTAAGAATATGACACAACTTCCATAATAAAGGAGTATGGGCGCCACAGAGGAAGAAGCAACCTTCACCTGGGGGCTGGGGGCTGACATCAAAGATTTTACAGCAGAAATGACTTTAGTAGCATTTGTGATGATTAGAACCCCACAGCACCAGGATGGTGGATAAGAGGATATTCCCAACAAAAAGACCAGCGTGTGAACATAAAGATGTGAAAGGCCAGGTGGGCATAAGGAATAGTGAGAAGTTTCGAGAGGCTGGAAGGCAGAGCTGGAGTACAGGGTGGCGGGGGGTGGAAAGGGGCAGAAGTGAAGCCATGTTAAGGAGTGTGGGCGTTCTCAGAGTAACCAGGTTAGACATCAAAAAGGAGAGAAACAGGGCTTCCCTGGTGGCGCAGTGGTTGAGAGTCCACCTGCCGATGCAGGGGATGCGGGTTCGTGCCCCGGTCCGGGAAGATCCCACATGCCGCGGAGCGGCTGGGCCCGTGAGCCATGGCCGGTGAGCCTGCGCGTCCGGAGCCTGTGCTCTGCAACGGGAGAGGTCACAACAGGGAGAGGCCCGCGTACCGCAAAAAAAAAAAAAAAAAAAAAAAAAAAGAGAGAAAAACAGATGAAGTATACAGTTGGACCAAAATTACCCCATTGATGACTAGAGTCTTACAGACGGGACACTAGCGCTATGCGACACTAAGCTGCACCCATTCGGAGGGTTTCCATGAGTAGTCAACATGATTTTTTCATCATCACCTTCAATACCATGCTGATTACCTAAGTCACTAGAGCTTACAAAAGAGAGCATCTAAAATTCTGCTGTATGGGAATTCCCTGGTGGTCCAGTTGTTAGGACTCTGCACTTCCACTGCTGGGGGCCAAGGTTCAATCCCTGGTCCAGGAACTAAGATCCTGCATGCCGCATAGTGAGGCCAAAATATAAAATAAAATAAAATTCTGCTGTATGTTTGGGGGCCAGTGAGTGTCTGTACCACAAAAAGTAAGCAGCGAAGCAATCAGGAGCTCATTATCAGTTTACTACTACTTTTTTTAAACTTTTTTTACACCTCTTAGAATGTACAATACACAATGGCCTAAAAGAAATGTACATGATAACTTAAAAGAAAAAACGTTTAGGGACTTCCCTTGGTGGCACAGTGGTTAAGAATCCGCCTGCCAATGCAGGGGACACGGGTTTGAGCCCTGGTCCGGGAAGATCCCACATGCAGCAGAGCAACTAAGCCCGTGCGCCACAACTACTGAGCCTGTGCTCTAGAGCCCTCGAGCCACAACTACTGAGCCCACATGCCACAACTACTGAAGCCAGTGTGCCTAGAGCCTGTGCTCCACAACAAGAGAAGCCACTACAATGAGAAACCCACACACCACAACAAAGAGTAGCTCCCGCGCACAGCAATGAAGACCCAAGGCAACCATAAATAAATAAATAAATTTATAAAAAAAAAAAAGAAAGAAAAAAGGTTTAAAGACTATATATGTTTAATTGTTCCTCACCGCATTCCAAAAAGGACTCCAAGTGAAGGACTGTCTGTGGATTTCAATTACCACATGCTCTTGAGCTCCCATTTCCATATATAAAGGAGCTATAAATCTCTTTAATACTACAGCTTCAAAAAAGTACTAGGTGCTATAAACTTTGTAGCTCTACCAAGCTGTTCTTTTGAAGTGACATGATTACATTTCTGAGCAACTTGGAAATCACCATGAAGTCATTTAAAGAAATTTTTAACTTGATTAAACCAATAAATGCCACATTCTTTATAGAAATTTAAGAATGACAGAAAAACCACCATCATTAAAATTTCCTGATCACCAAATTCTTCATTGCTACATCTAGATAGATGTATTGACTTTAAAAAGTCGCAGACAAATTAAGAGTCACATTTCATTAAGGAATATAAACATACAAAAAACCTTAAGTCTTAATTATCTGCCATTTTTCTCTAAACTCTAGAACCAGGCCCTGAAATTTCTGCATTCCTGGAGACTAACTGCTGATCTCACATCAGGGGATACGGAGAAGCCCAACAAATGTGTATTCTCTGAAGACCTTTGCGACATAATTAACACAAAATTATGCTACTATCCCTGTTTATCTGTTTCTGTAGAAACCTCTTATTCCCGGGCGCTAACTCTCTAATCTTACACTTGATTAGCCTCAACCAATATTTGCTAATGGCCATGGTGGAGCTGATAACAATGGTGGTGACAAGGAAATTTAAACACTCTGACAACTACAAGGTTTTCATGCTTCCACTGTATAACACATAACCAAAAATCACCTCTAAAAATCCTACACTGATACCATTATTGTTTTTGCTTTTCTCCAATGGACGAATGTTTAAATATAAAAGTCAGTTCAAATTGATAGCAAATTGAAGCAGAGGAACAAACGCAAATGTGCCCAATGTTCTAAAGCTTAATATGACACCTAAGATAACTACCAAAGTGTATATCACCTCAAAAATAATAAATAAGCAAAGAGAATAGTGTTGTATTTACGTCTTGCTTTCTTTCTGGGGAAGATAAGCAGAAACCTACCTCTTAGGAGGTAGAAGAGGTAATATGCTGCTTCCTTCCAGCACGACTAAATTTTCTCCTTTCACCACTCATAAACCTATGAGGGTAGAGGTTGGGGAAAAAAAGATGTGGCAAAGCAGAGATGAATTTCCCCCAAAATGCCTGAAGCGTCATTTTCCAAAGCTGAGAGAATCATTACCACCTTCCTCAAACTGCCTGGCTGCCAATGCAGCCCCAAATGGCCATAAATAAAACCTTAATTAAATTAATTACAGCAATCGCTTCCTGCAGAGAATCTCTTTATTTGGGGCCCTGTCTCAGCCCTGGAGCCAGTACTACCCTCCTTGGCTCACCCCCACCCCAGACATCTCACCTCCCCACTGCTTATAGCAAGGCTCCTAATCATGCTTCAGTATGTCCTTGACTGATTTCTTCTCCAAGACACCTTCTCACTGTTGACAAGAGACATCATCCACTGCTCTTCTATTCTCTAACTTCGGCAGAGCATGAGTAATAATGTCCACACAATGACAATAGACCATAACCTTTGACTGGAGGCTGATCTGCCACCTAATTTCTCCTGGGATTGCCCAGCTGCTGAAACGTAAAGTGATACTGTAACTGCTATTCAAGTAACAGGTGCTCTAATAACCATCAATCAAGCACCTAAGCATTTGGTAACTGTTAATATACTCCTAACATCTCCAGCATGCCAAGAGTCAAAGACAGTGTTTTGATTATCACTCTAGAAAGAAAACGTCGTAACAATTTGACTAGAGGTAGTATCAAGAAGCAGTAGTGTCCTGATGGCAGCTGAGGCATTTTAACAAGACTGTGCTGTGGCCACCCCTACTGTACATGCTGTTCCCTGGGCTTAAATTAACTGAAGCTGGTTCCTGGAGTTGTAATCAAACACCCTATACAGGGGGAGCGCTGCTCGTGTGAGGTGCAGGCGGGCGCTGGTGTGCGTGGAGGCCACTGCTCGCTGGGCAGCTTCCAACTGCCCAGTGGCCAAGATAGCCGTGTGGCTGACAGGGTCTTGGTGCTCCAGCCCGGTGTCAGGCCTGTGACTCTGAGGTGGGAGAGCCGAGTTCAGGACACTGGTCTACTCGGCTCCACGTAATATCAAATGGCGAAAGCTCTCCCAGAGATCTCCGTCTCAATGCTAAGACCCAGCTCCACTCAACGACCAGCAAGCTCCAGTGCTGGACACCCCATGCCAAACAACTAGCAACACAGGAACACAACCCCATCCATTAGCAGATAGACTGCCTAAAATCATAAGTTCACACACACTCCAAAACACACCACTAGACGTGGTCCTGCCCACCAGAAACACAAGATCCAGCCCCACACACTAGAACACAGGCACCAGTCCACTCCACCAGGAAGCCTACACAACCCACTGAACCAACCTTACCCACTGGGAGCAGACACCAAAAACAGCAAGAACTAGGAACCTGAAGCCTATGAAAATGAGACCCCAAACACAGTAAGTTAAGCAAAATGAGAAGACAGAGAAACACACAGCAGATGAAGGAGCAAGGCAAAAACCCACCAGCCATAACAAATGAAGAGGAAATAGGCAGTCTACCTGAAAAAGAATTCAGAGTAATGACAGTAAAGATGATCCAAAATCCTGGAAACAGAATGGAGAAAATACAAAAAAACGTTTAACAAGCACCTAGAAGAACTAAAGAACAAACAAACAATAATGAACAACATAATAAATGAAATTTAAAATTCTCTAGAAGGAATCAATAGCAGAATAACTGAGGCAGGAGAACAGATAAGTGACCTGGAAGATAAAATAGTGGAAATAACGACCACAGAGCAGAATAAAGAAAAAAGAATGAAAAGAATTGACGACACTTTCAGAGATCTCTGGGACAACATTAAATGCACCAACATTCAAATTATAGGGATCCCAGAAGAAGAAGAGAAAAAGAAAGGGGCTGAGAAAATATCTGAGAGATTATAGTTGAAAACTTTCCTAGCATGGGAAAGGAAATAGTCAATCAAGTCCAGGAAGCACAGAGAGTCCGATAGAGGATAAATCCAAGGAGAAACACTCCAAGACACATATTAATCAAACTATAAAAAATTAACTACAAAGAAAAAGTATTAAAAGCAGCAAGGAAAAAGCAACAAATAATATACAAGGGAATCCCCATAAAGTTAACAGCTGATCTTTCAGCAGAAACTCTGCAAGCCAGAAGGGTGTGGCAGGACATACTTAAAGTGATAAAAGGGGAAAATCTACAACCAAGATTACTCTACCCAGAAAGGATCTCATTCACATTGGATGGAGAAATTAAAACCTTTACAGACAAGCAAAAGCAAAGAGAATTCAGCACCACCAAATCAGCTTTACAACAAATGCTAACTGAACCAGGAAGAAATAGAAAATATAAGCAGACCAATCACAGGCACTGAAATTGAGACTGCGATTAAAAATCTTCCAACAGACAAAAGTCCAGGACCAGATGGCTTCACAGGCGAATTCTATCAAACATTTAAAGAAGAGCTAACACCTATCCTTCTCAAACTCTTCCAAAATACAGCAGAGGGAGGAACACTCCCAAACTCATTCTATGAGGCCACCAACACCCTGATACCAAAACCAGACAAAGATGTCACAAAGAAAGAAAACTACAGGCCAGTATCACTGATGAACACAGATGCAAAAATCCTCAACAAAATAGTAGCCAGCAGAATCCAACAGCACATTAAAAGGATCACACACCATGATCAAGTGGGGTTTTAAAGGGGAGGACTATAGCATAGGAGACAGCATTTCAGATAGCTCTGAGAAACTGCCCCAAAGAGGTGGAGAGGAAGGTCAATATATATGTGATTTTGGTGAAAGAGGATTCAACTCAGGTCTTTGCGACTCTAAAACATATTCTTTCCATTACTAAATCACATTCTATCCCTGGAATTTATCTTTACTCTTTACTTTTGTACTTTACTTTTGTTGTCATATCAAAATATACTTAAAAATCAGTATAGATCACTTAGGTGTTCATAATCTGGATTTCTGAGAAATAGTTTAATTTGACTGATATCCAATTACACTGGTAGCATTTCTCAAAATAAAGTCGCTTAAAATCTTATATGTGGGGCTTCCCTGGTGGCGCAGTGGTTGGGAGTCCGCCTGCCGATGCAGGGGACATGGGTTCGTGCCCCGGTCCGGGAACATCCCACATGCTGCGGAGCGGCTGGGCCCGTGAGCCATGGCCGCTGAGCCTGCGTGTCCGGAGCCTGTGCTCCGCAATGGGAGAGGCCACAACAGTGAGAGGCCCGCGTACCGCAAAAAAAAAAAAAAAAAAAAATCTTATATGTGTACCCTGACTTCCAGTGAGAGTGATAGCCATTGATGCTCTGGTTGCCCTGGTTATGTGGACACTGATTTCCCATGACAGTGATAGCCGTTGCCTTTGGTTGCCCTTGTTATCCCAGTAATCAAGGATTATTCAATATATGCAAATCAATGAATGTTATACACCATATTAACAAATTGAAGGAGAAAAAGCATATAATCATCTCAATAGATGCAGAAAAATCTTTCAACAAAATTCAACACCAATTTATGATAAAAACCCTCCAGAAAGTAGGCATAGAGGGAACTTACCTCAACATAATAAAGGCCATATATGACAAACCCACAGCCAACATCATTCTCAATGGTGAAAAACTGAAACCATTTCCACTAAGATCAGGAACAAAACAAGGTTGCCCACTCTCACCACTATTATTCAACATAGTTTTGGAAGTCTTAGCCAAGCAATCAGAAAAGAAAAAGAAATAAAAGGAATCCAAATCAGAAAAGAAGTAAAATTGTCACTGTTTGCAGATGACATGACACTATACATAGAGAATCCCACAGATGCTACCAGAAAACTACTAGAGCTAATCAATGAATTTGACAAAGTAGCAGAATACAAAATTAATGCACAGTAATCTCTTGCATTCCTATACACTGATGATGAAACATCTGAAAAAATAAATTAAGGGAACACTCCCATTTATCATTGCAACAAAAAGAATAAAATACCTAGGAACAAACCTACCTAAGGAGACAAAAGACCTGTATGAAGAAAACTATAAGACACTGATGTAAGAAATTAAAGATGATACATACAGATGGAGAGATATACCATGTTCTTGGATTGGAAGAATCAACATTGTGAAAATGACTATACTACCCAAAGCAATCTACAGATTCAATGCAATCCCTATCGAACTACCAATGGCATTTTTCACAGAACTAGAACAAAAAATTTCACAATTTCTATGGAAACACAAAAGACCCCGAATAGCCAAAGCTATCTTGAGACAGAACAACGGAGCTGAAGGAATCAGGCTCCCGGACTTCAAACTATACTACAAAGCTACAGTAATCAAGACAGTATGGTACTGGCACAAAAACAGAAATATAGATCAATGGAACAGGATAGAAAGCCCAGAGATAAACCCACACACATATGGTCACTTTATTTTTGATAAAGGAGGCAAGAATATACAATGGAGAAATGACAGCCTCTTCAATAAGTGGTGCTGGGAAAACTGGACAGCTACATGTAAAAGAATGAAATTAGAACACTCCCTAACACCATACACAAGAATAAACTCAAAATGGATTAAAGACCTAAATGTAAGGCCAGACACTATCAAACTCTTAGAGGAAAACATAGGAAGAGCACTCTATGACATAAATCACAGCAAAATCCTATTTGACCCATCTCCTAGAGAAATGGAAATAAAAACAAAAATAAACAAATGGGACCTCATGAAACTTAAAAGCTTTTGCACAGCAAAGGAAACCATAAACAAGACAAAAAGACAACACTCAGAACGAGAGAAAATATTCACAAAGGAAGCAAGTGACAAAAGATTAATCTCCAAAATATACAAGCAGCTCATCCAGCTCAATATCAAAAAAACCAAACAACCCAATCCAAAAATGGACAGAAGACCTAAACAGACATCTCTGCCCAGAAGATATACAGATTGGCAACAAACACAAGAAAGGATGCTCAACATCACTAATCACTAGAGAAATGCAAATCAAAACTATAATGAGGTATCACCTCACACCGGTCAGAATGACCATCATCAAAAAGTCTACAAACATGGGGCTTCCCTGGTGGCACAGTGGTTGAGAGTCTGCCTGCAGATGCAGGGGACACGGGTTCATGCCCCAGTCCGGGAAGGTCCCACATGCCGCGGAGCAGCTGGGCCCGTGAGCCATGGCCGCTGAGACTGCGCGTCCGGAGACTGTGCTCCGCAACGGGAGAGGCGACAACAGTGAGAGACCTGCGTACCGCAAAAAAAAAAAAAACAAAGTCTACAAACAATAAATGCTGGAGAGGGTGTGGAGAAAAGGGAACCCTCTTGCACTGTTGGTGGGAATGTAAATTGATACAGCCACTATGGAGAACAGTATGGAGGTTCCTTAAAAAAACTAAAAATATAATTACCCTATGACCCAGCAATCCCACTACTGGGCCTATACCCGGAGAAAACCATAATTCAAAAAGGGTCATGTACCACAATGTTCATTGCAGCACTATTTACAGTAGCCAGGACATGGAAGCAACCTAAGTGTCTATCGACAGATGAATGGATAAAGAAGATGCAGCACATATATACAATGGAATATTACTCAGCCGTAAAAAGCAACGAAATTGAGTTATTTGTAGTGAGGTGGATGGACCTAGAGTCTGTCATACAGATTGAAGTAAGTCAGAAAGAGAAAAACGAATACCTTATGCTAACACATATATATATATGGAATCTTAAAGAAAACAAAACAAAACAGAAAGCTGGTTCTGATGAACCTAGGGGCAGGACAGGAATAAAGACACAGACGTAGAGAATGGACTTGAGGTCATGGGGAGGGGGAAGGGTAAGCTGGGACGAAGTGAGAGAGTGGCATGGACATATATACACTACCAAATGTAAAATAGATAGCTAGTGGGAAGCAGCTGCATAGCACAGGGAGATCGACTCCGTGCTTTGTGACCACCTGGAGGGGTGGGATAGGGAGGGTGGGAGGCGGACGCAAGAGGGAGAGGATATGTGGATATATGTATACGTATAGCTGATTCACTCTGTTATACAGCAGAAACTAACACACCATTGTAAAGCAATTATACTCCAATAAAGATGTTAAAAAAACAAAAAAACCTATACAGGAAGGGGCCTTACATCCCTTAATGCAGTGGTTCCCCAAATCTAAACTGCATATAAGTGCCAAGCTGGCTGCATCCCAGCTCCCAATTTTTAAATAGATTTCCAGGTCCTACCCTAGAGATTCTGATGCAAGGTATCTGGGGAGGGGCCCAAGGATCTAGTAGATTGTATACTTTCTGAAACTCCCCACAGGTTCTTATGTGCAACTGGGTTGAAAAACACCCTCAGATCACCCTCCCCACCCCCTGCTGAGACTGATTTCACTAGCCCCAGTGTTGGTGAAAATGGTTGCCAGGGGTCTAAAAATCATAATTTCTGATGGAAGGATGTAATCTCTCTTAGGAATATTCGGTCAGAAAAAGAAATCACTGCTAACATCCAGCCCTCTCATTTTACAAATGAGATTTTTGCCCTAAAACCTATTTCTCCCCCACTCCTCCAACTTGCCTTCCTCTTATCTGTAAATGGTAACAAACCCACCCATTAGTAAAAAAAAAAAAAAAAAAAAGTCAGCAAACGGGCATCATCCTTAATTGTCATCTCCACAGTAAGCCTCCCTTGACTCATCTCTTACTCTTCACTATGAGTAGCAGAAAACACAACTCAACTCACATAAACTGAAAACGTCTGCATGTAGGTGGTAATCTGGATTGTTCCTATCATAGTTTAGTTTTTCTCCAGAGTGCCCTCCTCTGTTTCATCATCACTCTGGTAGTGAAATAACAATAACAGTTCCAGGCTTTAAATCTACACACAACAACCAAGGCTCCTTTCTCAGGAGCCCCAAGAAAATTTCTCTCATCTTGCACTGGCACAAACGGATACATTCCCTGGGTCTCTAGGTACAAACTTATAAAACTGGCTTGGTGCAGGAATCCTGGATAAATCAATGGCATTTCCCACTATCGAGCTGGGATGGGGCCAGCCTTTTGTAGTATATGGGCGAGTGGCAGAGGGAGAGACAAATGAAGAAAATTTTAAGGTTTTATTAGTAAAAGAGAGCTGGAGAATCTACTACACAGCCCAATCCAAAGTTTCCTCTTTTTATTCTCTCATAGCACCACGTTCTTTTCCCTCATAGCCCCTATCATCTTTGAAATTGGACACTTGTGGACACGTAGCTAACATTTACCGAATACTTTGAGATGGCAGTGTTCTAAATGCCTTATATAAATGGACTCACTTAACCTTCATAACAATGCTACTATCCCCATATTACACATGAGGAGACCAAGGTACAAAGAGATGCAGGAACTTCCCCAGGGCATAGAGCCCACAGCGGTAGAGCTTTGAGTCACAGTGATTAGACTTCAGAGCCCAGGCACTCAACTAATACAATATGCTATTCTTTTTACTCACTTTTGTCTCACTCCTCCACAAAACTCTAAGATACATGAAGCAGGGAATGTTTCTGTTTTATACATATCAGTCTCCAGTGGAGTGCCAGGCACACAGGAAGCATTCAATTCCCCTGATAACTGAACAAATGAATAGATGGTTGAAAGAATGAGTGAATGAACAAATGAGGTAATGAACAAAGGAACAAATTGTAAAACCGTGACCCAGATTAACAGAGCATTTGTGTCACATGTTTAATTATGGAAGAGTGTGGTCCAGAGCTTCAATTTCCTGTGTCCAGTCTGACTTCTCTAGTTGAAGGTCTGTTACCTCTGTTCCACATGGTCACACCTGCAGAGTCAATAGTCTTTTCTTCTTTGCAAAGCTACCAACCAGCAAATGAAAACTCCAGCAGGAGACAGTCACTTCTTTTGAGATAGATTAATATGTGAACATGTCCAAAATAGAGAATGATTTGAGTAAAGGATGGGATTTTCATCCTCATTTAGCCTATCTGCATTAGACAAACACTTTGTTCATTAAGAGTAAGAACCAGGCTTCCCTGGTGGCGCAGTGGTTGAGAGTCCGCCTGCTGATGCAGAGGACACGGGTTCGTGCCCTGATCCGGGAGGATCCCACATGCCGCGGAGAGGCTGGGCCTGTGGGCCGTGGCCGCTGACCCTGCATGACCGGGGCCTGTGCTCCGCAACGGGATGCCCTACAGCAGTGAAAGGCCCGCGTACCGCAAAAAAAAAAAAAGAGTAAGAACCAAAAACTGAAAACACATACAAAGCCCTTTGTAGTATCAGGTACTGAGGCAATTTAAACATTTTTTAAAATCAACAATTTTAATAAACCAATCAAAGTCTCCACTTGATTTATAGAGATCTGAGTATCTGCAGACCCTTTGTTGTAATTTTCTTTCATGGTGACAGCATGACTTTTAAAAATAAATAATCTGGAAAATGTAAACAGCTAAGAAAAAATTACGGGACATACATGTCGGTTCCCACTGTCAATGTCCAGAATTAACTACTCTCAGCAGAAAAATCATAGCCTAATCACAGCAAACAACGTCTCCAGAGAAACTACTAATTGGTACAATCATTTTCACACAAAAGCTATTAACCTGCCTGGTTCCTAAGTAAACAGGGGTAACATGAACGGGGTAAAGTAAATCCACTGCTGACAGACATCAACTTTCACGCTCAGTATGTATATTACAGCCTGTCCTTCTACAGAGTGACTTGTGAGTTTATCTTCCACTCCGGGAGTAAAAGAAAACAACCTGCTAAATAGGCAAACCTGCTATTAAACTATTTATATGTTTGCCTTTTGCCTTAATAAGCAGCTATATGTTTGGTCTTGAAAAATGCACCATCGGCAATATTTGTCTTTAAGCCAAGCTTACTAATGGAAAGCTGGTTTTCAAAGATCATTTTCACCATTAAAAAAAGGGAGACGACGAAACAGAAATGCTCATTTAGTAAACACACTGCTCTATCAACGGAGCAAAAGGGTCTCCTACCCCATGCAAGGAACCACACGTTGAAGAAAATGTGGAGATGCTCATGGATGGACAAATTATGCCTGAAGGCAATGAGGGAATGGGGAGAAAATGCCCTTTTTGAGGATGAGAAGAGACAGAGGGCCTGTATTTATAAAAGTAAATGACTGTGGCATTTTTTACTTTTTCCTGGAAAAATAAGGTTATCTTTCCTTGTGTTGTTTATTCTTTAAAGTCGAACCCCAACCCACGGGGTTACTGCCGAGCATGAGTATTACCCTTATGTGTATCTTGGTACACGTCCCACTGGCCACTGATAACTATAATCCAACCTATCAACTGCTCTAATTATAAACATTAGATAAAAAGAACACAAGGGAAGTAAAAAAATATATACTCCGTCACAAGGGCATGCTGTTTAAGCAAACAAAGAAATCCAGAATACGAACCATACATCTTAATATTGGTCAACAGGTCACCGTGGACACTGGCCATAGTTTTTTTTCTTTCCCATCTCTGGTCTCACCCTGGTGGATCTCCTCTCCATTTATTCATTTCCCTTTTTGATTTAAAAAAGTTTTTGAGACACCTCTTAGGCACTTCCAATAAGGTTTAAAAATCAGTGCCTAAGAAAATGGTCCATTGTAGATTTGGGAGTAAAAACTTACAGAAACCATTCGAAGTATTTTGAAACTAAACAGCCTTCCAAATGAGATTGTATTTCCACAGAGAAGCCTAAATAACAACTGAACTGAAACTAAAAAATATCCAATTCTTGCAAGGATGTATTTAAAACGCCACTCTTGCTGATCATCTTCCAGATGCGTGAATGCTTGATTCACATTATTCAAAGAAAAGGCCGTGGAAATGCCCGTTCTCATGTTGGCAGCTTCACTAAACTTCCTGTGTTTTGACAGGGGAGGAAAAGTCCATCTCAAATTAGTCTACAAAAATTTTTTCATGAACTACACAATTTACTTATTAAAGAAAAGTCTGCCTTATAACCCCATTTAATATTGTAAGCAGTATGATGTCTCTACAATTATAAACATTCATAACAAAAAATATTGTGCAACCAATACAATAAACACTTATTAAAATTAATGAAAGGCAACAAACAAGTATGAGAGCATATGCATATCGTTGCCAATAGACTAAGTCCTCACCAGTGGATTTAAATTCCTTGAGGGCAGGGACCAATTCCTACTCACTCAATTTGTTGGAATGGACCTTTACTATAGAACTGGGTCTGGGGCATACAACTGTGAACAGACAAGATTGCTCTCCCTTTAGAACCTGCATTCTAGAGGTGGTGACAGTACCCACAGAAAGTGTTTTAAAAATTAATTTTAAGGGCTTCCCTGGTGGCGCAGTGGTTGAGAGTCCACCTGCCGATGCAGGGGACGCAGGTTCATGCCCCGGTCCGGGAAGATCCCACATGCCGCAGAGCGGCTGGGCCCGTGAGCCGTGGCCGCTGAGCCTGCGCGTCTGGAGCCTATGCTCCGCAATGGGAGAGGCCACGACAGTGAGAGGCCCAAGTACCGCAAAAAAAAAAAAAAATTAGTTTTAAATGTGTAGGTGCCAAAAGGAAAATAAATAAAAGGCTGAAATAGAAGTGAAAAATTGGGATACTTACCGACTTTATTAGATAGAGGATCACTGGAGGCCAATCTAAGGAAATGACATTTGTGAGTTAAGCAAAGAACCGAAACCTGAGAAAAAAACTAATCTAGCAAGGAATGGGAACCACACACGCAAAGACTTTGAAGTGATCCGAGTTGGGCTTGGTTAAGGATGGCTGAAACATAGGGAGCGTGCTGGAGAGGGGCAGTCTAAAAGAAGACTGGAGAGACAAAGGGAGCAGAGTCGAGCCGAGTCACGTGAGAAGGAATCTGCGTTATTACTCGGAGAGCAAAGGGAACCTGCTCTGGTTTGTGCTTTATAAGCACGACTCCTACTGCTCCACTGAAGAAGGGGTTGATAGGAGAGCAAGAGTAGAGCAGGGAGAATAGCTGAGAGAAGTCTAATAGTCCCAAAAAGACATGATGGGAATTAGACCCAGGTGGTGGCAGTGGTCACAGAGAGACATGGACATGTTAAAAACTAAGTTTTGGAGGCAGAATCAACATGATGACTTCCTTCAAGGACTGTAACTGGGAAGTGAAAAGTAGGACTCAAATATAATTCCTAGGTTATAAGCATGAGCAGCTACATATTCAAGTGCAGATGTCAAGTAAGCATTTAGATGCTGAAAGAAGCTGGTGCTCAGAGGAGAGGGCTGAGCTATAGAGATAAGTTTGGGAGCCATTAGCAAAAATTTACAAAGTGGCTTTTACAAAGTGCGTGAGGTTTGGAAATCCAGATCTGCTGTTACTTGCTGGCTTGTGTCTTTGTAGGAAAATTACGGACTTAGTTTTCTCACCTATAAAATGGGGATAAAAACACCTGTTTTTAACAGGATTGTCTAGAGCAGGGGTCAGCAATCATTTTCTATAAAAGGCCAGATAAGAAAGACTTGGGGCTTGGTGACCATAGGGTCTCTGTCAAAAATACTCAGTACTGTGACTGCAGCATGAAAGCAGCCAAAGATAATAAGTAAACAGACGAGCGGGGTTGTGTTCAAATAAAACTGTTATTTACAAAAATAAAGGTCATAGTTTGCCAGCCCCTGGTCTAAAGCAGTGGTTATCGAAGTGTCGTCTTAAACCAGCAGCATCAGTATCACCTGGGAATTGTTAGAAATGCAAATTCTGGACCTCATCCCAGACTAAGTGAATCAGAAACTCTGGGGTGGGGATCCAGCAATCAGTATTAAAACAAACCCTACAGGTGATGCATGTTAAAGTCTGAGACCCTCTGGTCAAGAACATGAATAAATATATACTGCTTAGAGGTATCATTAATACATATCTATTATTTTTTTAACCTGGTTCATAGAAGTTTGGAGTATAATTTCTCAAGGTAGAATCAAATGCTAGATAATTGTGGTGGATCAAGTAAAACAGAGATAACAAACTCTGTTAAACTATTACTAAGGTGGACTTAGGTAAGAATAGTTGAGAAATTAAAGATTGTTTTTATATACTCTTTATTTCAGAGAACTCCTATACTTTCTCATATACTAAGATAGATTTAATTTAGTCATGTTCACACTTCACTTATTAAAATGAACAATATAATTTCAAATATATATCTTCAACCTCACTTCCAATAGAAAGAAAGGTTAACACCAATTAATTTCCAGACCCCGAATGGCATTTTAGCTATGGGTTAGTAGTCTACTGCTATAACACACTTAGAATATAGAACAAGCAAATCTATCAAATGCCAGTTAATATTTTAACAGAAAAATTTGACCATATGAATTTAGGATCAATGGGGGAAGTTAAAACATAAAGGGCTGTCAAGAAACTAAATATAATACCACCCACTTTCATATTGCTTTACCAGCACTATTAGAAACTAGACAGAAATCTGGTTTCCTAGATCCAGCCTATAGAACCCTCCTCGAATTAGATAAAAGAATTATGGATGAATATAGAGGGGTCGTGCCTACTACCTACTACCACTAGGCTATATTCATGACAACTGGCCTTAGCAAAATTCCATATGAAAACTGAAATAAAATCAGTAAACAATGGTTAACAGCTTTGGAGGGCACCAACAGGAAGGGGTAAGGACCGGACAACAGATCGTTCCTCAGAAGAGGGAAGACCAGCTTCCAAAACTGAAAAGAAATTCAATCAAGCAGGCAGTGCACAATATTTAAAGAGTCAGAGTAGGGCTTCCCTGGTGGCGCAGTGGTTGAGAGTCCGCCTGCCCATGCAGGGGACGCGGGTTCGTGCCCCGGTCTGGGAAGATCCCACATGCGGCGGAGCGGCTGGGCTCACGAACCATGGCCGCTGAGCCTGCGCGTCCGGAGCCTGTGCTCCGCAATGGGAGAGACCACAACAGTGAGAGGCCCGCGTACCGCAAAAAAAAAGAAAAAAAAAAAGTCAGAGAGTAGACATTGGGTGGTCTTCAAAGTGAGCAACAGGATTAGACAGATACAACACAGAGTAATGGGGTTTCCCACCAGGTATAAAGTACATGTCACTGGGAATCTAAGGAGAGGAAATATTTGTAGAACCAAGCGAGAAGGCCATCAGTTTAACTTCAGGTAAACTCAGAAAAATCTCTCAAGCTGCCCAGCTAATGAGAATTAAATGGCTGAAACCAGAGCAAGAGGTGAACTGAAAAAGCTGGGAGCGGTCTGGGGCCAGAAAACAGAGTTGCTTATTTGTTTGTAAAAGCTTAAGCCATAATGTATTTGCCCACATTGTACAACGAATTACTGAAAATGTATATGAAGCTACAATTGTGAGATACAAAATACTACTTGATTTGCTCAACCAGAAGCACTGACTTGCAATCTGAAACTGATCATAAACTACTCACAAGTTATAAAATACTGATAGTACAAAGTTCCACAGTTCTAAATTTGAGAATTTTAGAAATTCCTGTAAAAATTCACAACAGTGCCAAAGTGAAGACTGTCCAACTAGTTAAGGGCATCCACAAAATAAAAGAACTGAAGCAGCAAATTTAGGCTTCTATATTTAACCAGGAAGATCCCATTACTTGGAGATCCTCTTTCGAACCCAACCTCTTACAAGAAATGAAACTTAAAGGGATCGGTAACTTGAAAAAGAATAACTCTGTATCTTTTTCAGAGGGCTGCAAAAACTTGTGTTAAGATTATCTGAAATTAAACCAACCAAAATTTTCATCTCATATTTTTTCCCTTTCTGTCAGAGGATCATAGATGACTGGAATCATATTAAATAACACCTGAAAGTTTAAGCCAGGAGTTTTCCAACTTTATAGTTGTTCAGAATCCTTTTAAAGGTAAATTAAGGTGTTAACATAATTATTTTACTGTTACTTTATTTAAATATGTTCACAAAAATCTAGATATAAACTTTAGATGCTTACAGCTCTAGCTTTTAAAAAGCTTTTTTTTTTTTTTTTTTGGAGCAAATTATAGCCACTTTATTCAGAAAGTCGATGATGGACTAGTGTCCTAGAGAACCATCTTACCGGGTTCTGGGTGCTATAGTTCATTTTACAGAGCAAAGAAAGGGGGAGGTGAGGAGGTAAAATCTAAAAAGCTTTAAAACCAAAACCAATTTACAAAATACCCACAAACGCAAGCATAAAACTAGTTAACAATTATACTAACAAGCTAAATTCAATGGGATGAAAGATGTTATTTTTCAAAGCACATGCCTACAGCACTGAATGCTACAGCACAGGTTCAGCACGCTAATGTTACTGTGGACCCCAAGATTGCTTTTTTATGAACCATTTTTCTCTACTTGAACTCTTACAAAACGATACATCAGCCAATTAGGTCACTGGGCTTTATCTAACCTTAAAAATTTACATATTCTTTTCCCTTTAACCCAAGGTAATTAAAATAGCACAACTTGGTGCCAATATTTCTTGCTTTATTGTATGTTTTATAATGATGGTAAGATGCATTATTTTTATAGTATAATTTTACACTTTATACTATATAATTATATACTTTTACATTATAATACAGTTTATAATTTATACTTCTTACTTTGTTATACTTTACAATATTTGTATCCTTTATGAGTCAATAAAATATATTCAAATGCATGGTTGTACCTGTTCTTAAATACATACCCTAAAGATTTTTTATTCGAAAGTAGTTATAAAGGTTACAAACAGACTCTCATAGTTTACTTCCCTGCCACTCCTAAGGACACTACGTAAAAGATACACCGGAGTTCAGCTACACCAGCCTAACAAATCATACAGACATTTTTTTACTTTCCATTAAAACAAAAATACACACTGGCAAAACTATATCCAAGCATGCATTCAGCATTTCATTATTATTTTACAAATTTAATGAGCATATTTAACTGTGGAGATTTTTAATATAAAAGTGGGGGAAGTGGACAAATACTGCATGATCTCACTTATATGCAGAATCTAAAAAGTCAAACTCATAAATGCAGAGAGTAGAATAGTGGTTGCCAGGGGATGGGGGATGGGAGACATGGGGAGATGTTGGTCAAAGGGTACCAACTTTCAGTTATGCAGGATGAGAAAGTTTTGAAGATCTGATGTACAGTGAGCATGGTGACTATAGTTAATAATACTATATTGTATACCTGAAATTTGCTAAAAGAGTAGATCTTAAGTTTTCTCACCATACACAGACAAAACGATAACCATGTGAGTTGATGGATATGTTAATTAGCTTGATTCTGGTAACGCTTTCATTTGATACATATATCAAAACACCACATTGGGCTTCCCTGGTGGCGCAGTGGTTGAGAGTCCGCCTGCCGATGCAGGGGACATGGGTTCATGCCCCAGTCCGGGAAGATCCCACACGCCTCGGAGCGGCTAGGCCCGTGAGCCATGGCCACTGAGCCTGCGCGTCCGGAGCCTGTGCTCCGCAACGGGAGAGGCCACAACAGTGAGAGGTCCACGTACCACAAAAAAAAAACCAACAACAACAACAACAAAAACACATTTTATTTTATAAATTTATTTATTTTATTTTTGGCTGCATTGGGTCTTTGTTGCTGCATGCAGGCTTTCTCTAGTTGCGGCGAGTGGGGGCTACTCTTCGTTGCGGTGCGCGGGCTTCTCATTGCTGTGGCTTATCTTGCTGTGGAGCACGGGCTCTAGGCACACGGGCTTCAGTAGCTGTGGCACGTGGGCTCAGCAGTTGTGGCTTGCGGGCTCTAGAGCGCAGGCTCAGTAGTTGTGGCACACGGGCTTAGTTGCTCTGCGGCATGTGGGATCTTCCCGGACAAGGGCTTGAACCCGTGTCCCCTGCATTAACAGGCAGATTCTTAACCACTGCACCACCAGGGAAGTTCCTACAATTTTTGCTCGTTAATTATACCTCAATAAAACTGGAAAACAACTATCTTAAAAAAAGAATGGGAAAAAGTGATAGAATAAAACTTCATATTACTAACAACTAAAAGCTAATTTTTCAACAATTGCATTCCAGAGCAGCAGATAAGAGAACTATCTACCCAGGCTGGAATCAGCTTCTATCATTACAAGGCTTGTATCCTCGGGGAAATATTTAACCTTTCTTTACCTCAGTTTTCTCATCTGTAAATGTGTCAGAATCACCTGGTCGGCTTGTTAGAACAGACTGGTGGACCCCACCCTCGGTTTTTGATGATGTCAAGTTCCCTGATGATGTTCAGTAGTTGTGGCGCACAGGCTTAGTTGCCCCACGGCATGTGGGATCTTCCTAGACCGGGGCTCGAACCCATGTCCCCTGCATCGGCAGGCAGATTCTTAACCACTGTGCCACCAGGGAAGCCCAACATTAGAATATATTCCCTAAAAATTGTTTATTCCATCTGCAGAACTTAAAACTTTGGCTTGAAAGGTAAAGTTTTCATTCAACATATGGCTAGTCTTATCACGCCTGGCAGAATAATGTCTATCTGTAGAAGAAGATATGCAAAGCTATTAAGCTAGAAAATGACGAGTTTCTTAAAAATCTTCTGTAGTCACGTATTCCTCCTCCTCACACTCAGCCTGAACTTTCAAGTCTGAAAACAACTACAAAAATAACCAGGGGAACAGAAGTGGTCATATACCCAACCAGATGAACAAAATCACTGAGGGCAGTTCTCAAACTGTGGTCACCAGGCCAATAGTCTGAACATCATCAGGGAACTTGGCATCATCAAAAACTGAGGGTGGGGTCCACCAGTCTGCTCTAACAAGCCGACCAGGTGATTCTGACACACACTCAAGTTTGAGACCCTCTGGCTTATGGTAAACGAGCCCTGATACTGAACAACCACATCTTTATTACAACATTCCCTTCACAGGTGGGAGGCTCTGGCCATACATTTTTACCTTTCCTCTAGATATTATAGTCAAGATTCTACCACAGAGCCAGGGCAAATTAATCCACCTCAAATCAGAAGTGGAGAGAGGGGCTTCCCTGGTGGTGTAGTGGTTAAGAACCCACTTGTCAATGCAGGGGACACAGGTTCAAGTCCTGGTCTGGGAAGATCCCACAAGCCATGGAGCAACTAAGCCTGTGCGCCACGACTACTGAGGCTGCGCTCTAGAGCCCATGAGCCACAACAAGAGAAGCCACCACAATGAGAAGCCTGCGCACCTCAACGAAGATTAGCCCCTGCTCGCCGCAACTAGAGAAAGCCCGCGTGCAGCAACAAAGACCCAATGCAACCAAATATTAAAAAAAAAAAATGACTACAGCAAAAATGAGAAGAGATCTACCCAGAATAGCACAAAGTACTCAGAAAGCAAACAGAGAAGTGTGAACATTTCCAGATTTCTATTTCTCTAGTTTCCTTGCTAGCATACTCCCAGAGCCACTGACCCTTAACTCTGAGGAAGGACTGAAAATGACCTTTTTGAAGTATATCACTGAAAATTAAGTTGAACATTGGTTACCTGAGTAAAGCTCAGAAAATACTAAATATTTTAAGAGAAATAAACAAAAAAAACCCGCACAGACTTAGAGAACTTAGTGCTAAAAAAACTGGTGTCAAGTTCATTTTTTAATTTTAAGAACACAGTTTGTAAAAGTTCTTTGAAAGTACATTCTTTCGAGCTTCAAGAAATATATACATAAACTAAATCAATGAAAATTATAGCAATCATGTTTTTGTCTTTTATAGGACTAGTCAGTCTATAATTTTGAAGTATATGCTGTTGTCTAATGGAAATGATAAATAACACCTTTATTCTCTAACAATAGTTATAAACACTAACAATTCTCATTTTTAATATAATAAAAATATATATAACATAAAACAAATTCTGCTTTTTAATAGGGAAATGGAGATAATGCTATATATATATAATATATATATATACATACATATATATATATATATATTATATATATATATACATAGCCTCATTCTGAACGTAGGTAAACGTAAGCATTTGAGGAATATTAGTGACCTTCCCAAGATGTTAGGTACAGAATCAGATATTCTTGGTTCTCCAACCAGTTTTAAGTCTACAACTCAATTTATGCCAGTGTGATTTGTTTTTTAAGTTATGTACAGTTAAGCACTTTTACTAGTTCAAATATCCACCTTTGGCTGAAATGTGCTAAGTCTGACATTCCTCCTATGCAAGACTACACATCTTGAATAAATGGGAACCAATCTGTTTTGGCATATATTTGATCTGAAACTGGTTCATTTACTCCCAACCCATACCCCTCCTTGCACCTGGCAGAAATAGCTCTGTATCAGACCATTCTGGCTGAGCACTCCTTCTGGCTGACCCAGGCTGAGCATCCTTGGGTTGACTCTGACCCGGAAGGTGTGGAGCCACAGGGCACATCACTATGGCAACTCCCCACAACAGACCCAAGCTACTGGCACAGTGCTCCCATCTCTGAGGTCACATGTAGATCCACCCCCCTCCAAAAAAAAAGATGTGTCAGTAGATATGTTGCAAGACATTATCGTTTTATATATAGAAACCACAATCTTCCATCTCAGTGGCTTGGCAGAAACACAAACTTTGCCAATTATCTATGGTCACCCATGTCCCTGTTTGCCCTAAACAGTCCAGTTTTATAGCTCTTATGCTTGTGTCATTTTAATGATGCCCCCTTTCTTAATAAAAATTGTCCTCGATTAAACAATAAATTATATGGTCATCCTACAGACAGGCCCATTTTAGAAAAGAGACAGGCATGACAGACAAAGCAGAGGCAAGTTTACTTGGGGATGTTTTCAGGCCTTTCTGCTCAAGGCTACCTTCCATATTTTGTTCAGTGACTGTAGAAAATACTTAGGAGACTTAACAATAATCTTAAAGTCCAACTAAAAAATTCTCTACTTCAAATGTAGAACTCAGCAGCAAAGCAAACAGCAGGTCTTCTTCCTTCTCATTTCAAAGGTGCTCAGAACGATCCAGAGGTTTTACTCTATACTAGGCATATTGCTAGATGGTAATAATGTGATGAATTCATCCCTCTAACAAGTTCAATTGCAGACTCATCACTTCTGGGAGTTTTACTTATAAATTTTTCCCCCCAAATTATCCTAACTCTCCCCACTATTGCAATAGGAAATGTGACAAACAGTACTCAGTATCTAATGACTGCACTATTTGTCCACTCAACAAATATTTATGCCCAAGATCAAACGTGGCAGCCCTTAGATCTCTGAAGCCAACCTTCAGATGTGTTTTGTTTAGCCCAGATAGGATTCTTATATGTTAAAATATTTGCTGATACTTTAAAATGTGGACTTATACATAAAAATCCAGATTTCCATCTTCGCTTGAGAAATCCGAAGCTCTGGCAACACTGGACTTATATTCTGATAATGTAATTTCCAGCTGGAGCTAACAGCAGCTTGAGAGAGGACCTCTCTATCTAGTCCTCTATGGCCCTCACTCAACCTTCTACCCCTCAGTTTGCGTTTGTAACCCCTGATTTACAGCTGGAGATAATCCTTAGGTAAACAACATCTGGCCTTTCAAACTAATGATCCTCTGCCAGGGGCGCTCTAGGTTTGGAGCAAATAGGAATCTATATCTTTAGATCAAAGACTCAACTGGGAAATGGCAGTAAACAGGAAAAGTTTGTTTCTTCTTTTATCAAAAAGCCATATGGCTTCTACTGCTCCTACAGGACCAAAGGGGGGAAATAAGCCTAAGCACGTTATTATTTGTAAAGAGCACATCCAGCCTCTAATATCTAAATACAAAATGAAAGTAAATAAAATGAGATATTTTAATTGACCTTCCAATGAGTCCAGGGAAGACTCAACAGCCACTGTTGAGAATTTAAGGTGCCATAACCCATAAACAAACTTTGACCATCAATGAAATTAGCAACGATGTGTCATGCATCAGATCTGAAGAAAATAACCACCAAGAATCATAAAACATTCCTTAAAGTCCTGGAAAAATGCAACCGCTTCCACCTTACTGACAGAACCCAAAAATCTTAATACAATAAAGATGGTGATAACATTCAGGATAAAGAACATGCTACACTCCAATTTCAACCTAGGTGAAAGCTAAAAATAAATTTTTAACAAATAAGCATAAAATGAAATTCATTTTAATCATGGTTAGAATCCTGAGATCATCTGTGATAAGGTATTTTACCATAACATAACAGCAGTAACATTAACTAAAATATTGGGAGTTCTCAGCCCTTAGGATATATTAAACTAGTTTACAAAGTAACTGATGGAATCTAAGACAATGAGCTTTATTTTCTTCAGCTCAGCTACAGGCCTTTTTGGGAAAAACTATTGGACAGTCTTTCAATTACAGATACTAGAATATATGAATTTTCAAAAATTAAAGCCTTATTTATAGGAACTTTTTCTCATCTGACTATTAATTTTCCCAGCTGCTAAAGAAACCTGCCACATAGTACAACTGAGACTTTATTTATTTATATTTAGACAACACTATTTTCCCAAAGAATCTAAAGTACTTTGCCCAAACATTCAGTAACTATTATAAATAACAGCATCTGGGGGGTTTTTGATATGGTAAACTCCTTACACATTTTTTAAAAAGGGGGAGGTGCTGTTTTTCAAGACACAATCACTGTAGTAAAGATTGTTTAGATACCTCTCTCCAGACGAAAAAGGACTGTGTCCGTTTTTTTTTAGGAAGTAAAACGCAGTTTGGTAACAGGCACCTTGATTTAGTAAACTCTGGAGAAATATTAGAAAAGAGATGTTCACCTCTTCCACAACACTGATTTTTAAATCACCCAGGTAGGTACTGATTCTGTCTCCATTTAGTGTGGAAAAAACTGCCCAAAAAAAAAAAAAAAAAAAAAAGTCTTTCCACTCAAAATCTAAAGGCAGATTCGTATTTTGCTGACAATCTGACAACGTCTAGTAACTTCTCTCTAAGCCGGGCTCCGAAACAGCTTCCCAGATCCAAGATCTGCAGGTGCTGCTGTGACTAGGATGCGACTGTCCTAAGGGGCCAAGGTGCCGGACTCGACCAAGACCGAGAGTGTGTGCGGGGGCCTCTAGGAACCCAACCCTCTCCCGCTTTCCTCTTAAACACACACGTGCACGCATGCACACACTCGGCCAAGGTCGGGTATGCCATCTCCAGTCACACCCCAAGACATCGAGATCCTCCCGGGAAACGCGCTGCTCCCGCATTCTCCTAGGGCGCACCAGCTCCTCCACCGTCCCGAGACCACTCTCCGCCTCCCTCCCTCTTCCTCGGCCCTGCGGGGAAGGAACCGCCGCCAGAAGCAAGCTCCGGACTCGGGGTCCCAGGAGCTGGACCAGCCTGCGCTCAAGCGCGCCAAGCGCGCGCCAGCAGCTGGACCAGAGTCGGTCTTTAACGTGGGCTCCCAGCTCCTGCAGCCCTGCCACTCCTACCGAGTGTGATGGACCCTCCCCCGTGCCTCCGAGCCGCGGTCTTGCCTGATTCGGGTCTGTGGCGCGGAAAACGTGGCAGGCCATCTGCGACTCCGGGTCGTCTGGCTGCGCCTTGATAAGGTAAGCAAAGTAGGTGAGGTCGTGGCTGTTGTGGATGAAGCGCGAGATGTGCTGCGCCTTGTGCTCGAAGATGAACACTGCCGGGTTGGGCTGCGCGGCCGTAGGGCCACAGCCCCCAGCGGCACCGGCGCCCGGCGCGGGCACGCAGCGCAGGAGGGGCGCGCTGAGCACCAGGAACACCTCGCGGGGCGCCGGCGCCCCGCAGCCACCCGCCTCGGGCTTCTGGCTGCGCCGGCGGATCTCGGCCATGAGCCAGGGCAGCATGGGCAGCGTGGTCCTGCGGTCCAGGCACGACCCTCCCACGTACCACAGCCGGAACCTCTTGTCGCCCGGCTTCCCCTGGCCAGGCTGCGCAGTGGCGCCCGGCTCGGGCTCCAGGGGGTGCGGGAACGGCTCATCCTGAAGGCAGCTGGGGGATTCCATAACTCGCGCCTCCCGAGGACACGGAGGCGGCCGGATCGGCGCGCCGCGCCCCCAGTTCTCGCGTTGAAAGCGCCGCCGAAACTGTGCCAACAGCCGCGCTGGGCCCCTGCGCCCGCCTCGGCGCGACCCCGAACTCCGCGCTTTAGTGGCCCTGCCCCATGCGGCACTTCGGGCGCGGCTCCCAGGCTCTGGCGGCGGGCACCCGGGGAGCGCCCGGCAGCAGGACTGGCAGGAGAGGGCGGGTTAAATCGCTATCCTCCTTTCTCCGGCTCGAGCCTGGAGCCGCACTTCCCCCTTCCTCGTCCGCGGCTCCGCTGGGTCAGAGGACAACGCCGAGGGCCCCGCGCCTCCGCCGGTCGCCGCCAGTTCCAGCGCTGCAGAGCCGTTGCGGCCGCCGCGCTCGCCCCGGGCGGGCACTGGGAGGCAGGGCGGGGAATGGGCTGTGCGCCGGAGGGGGTGACTTGGGGCGGAGCTGACTCCTACCAGGGTGACCAGCTGTCACCTGGAAGGTCGGGGCTCCCAGGCTTCGGCGCGATCGGTTCTCGGGGAGGGCCTGCGAGAACTATTTCGATGGAAAATAACAAAAACAAAACGTGGCCTCGCGGGGGCCGCTCCTCCTCCGGTCGCCGCAGCCCAGCTCGCTGCTCCTCCTCCAACTGTTCCCGTCCCTCCCTCGCTTCTTCCTTCCTTCCAGGCTGCTTCTTTAATCGGGCTGCCACCCCGCCTCCCGTCCGGCGGGCGGAGAGTGGTGCCTATAAAAGCTTATCTGTGAAGTCACCTCTTCGCCTCTTTCTCCGGCCGCGATCCCAGACCGCCCCCTCCAATCCGCCCCTCGGGCAGCAGTACTGCGCCCGGCGCCGGCACTGTCCGGACCAACTCATCATCTCCCGGGTCACCGATATCTCCGTCTTCTTCTGGGCGTCTCTGCTGCCCCCTGGAGAGGAAACCACTCTTAACGGGGCGCTGGGATTTTTTTTTTTTTAATCATATTTGCTTGGTTTCAATTCCTTCTAAAGCCTGCATCATAATTTCTGAATCTTATTTCCTAATAATCTCCAAAAAAATACTCGTGTTTTAAACCACGAAATTACGATGAAATTTCTTTTCCATTTCAAAAGAAATTTATTTATGATTTTTTTTATTAACACACATAGGGGCTTTGGTCATCTGAACAAAAAGAAAAAAAAGTTTTAAGGCTTTTTAGGTCTTTGTTTTTCAAGGCAAATGAACACTTGTTACATGTTTGATTTTGACCTCAAATCCTAGTCAGATCTACTGCCCTGGTGACCTAGAAGGGACTTTATGGGCCCTGATAAGACTTTTCCTTTCTCCAGGCTCTCAAGGCTCTTGGTAGATTGTCTCTTTGATGCCATACTCTTAAACCTCTGTAATGTGTGAGGATATTACAATAGTAAAGCGCGCTCCATCATTCCCTATTCAAACTTCTTTGTTGTTTAGGGTCAGATAGGTTGTCTAAATAAACGCACCTGACAGGTTATACAATAAACACAAGACAATATGCCACAAAACATAGCTCTCCTTTGTCTCACAGAGGTATTCAAGTTCCAAAACATGTGCCCACCGTCTTCCATCTCCAACTCTCTTTTGGTTTTTCCCAGTCTTATCCAAAGCAATCTCATTCCTACATTGCTTCACCAGCTACATCCAAGTAGTGCCTTCCACTGCACCTCTAAAGTTGGAAGATTCTGACCCCAAGTCTTCACACGGGTGTTCCAAAGTTCCAGAAAACAATCAGGTCACGTGATAACACCAAAATACAAGGCCATGCCCAACATTTCAAAAACACTGCAAAGTAACAAAAATAAACTGAAACAAGTTTTGATTAAGCCCTATTTCCCTTATGAGAGTATTTCTCAAAAGAAAGTTATTTTTTAGGAACCAAATACATTTGACAATCTACACTCATATCAAGGTCACCAGCCACTGACCCTAAGGGACACTGTTACATGGGAGTAAAAAACATACAAAAACTGAATAGAGAAAATGAGCGGTTTCAGTTTCTTCCAGGTGTCCGCCCATCCTCACCAGCGGACCAGAGTCCATCAGCTGTGAAAGCCTCCTTCAAGACGATTTGCTTTTCTCTATCTGCCAAACCAGCTCCACCATCAAATCTGCCATCTTCGCAATCTCCTTGGCTTTCTCCTCCACCTTCTGGCACAACTCTGGCACTCTCTCATCAGCTTCCCCACTGGGATGCTGAAGGTGATTCAAGGCTTTCTCCTCCGAGGTCTCCACCTGCATTTCTAACTGCATGAGCATATTATCCATCTTCCACAACTTACTCCTGGTCCTCAGGTACACTCTCGTGGGAGAGCCACCATATCCTCCTGCATCCCACGGATAACTGGAAGCAGGAACTGCTCCAAATCTTCCTAGGGCCCCAAAACTTCCACTCCCGCCGGTGCTTCTACCTTGTCCCGGTCCAAGGGGCGCATTTTTCCTGCCTCATCTTCAGAACCACACGACCCTCACACCCTGCCCTGGGACAGCTGATCAGCAGTTACTGCTCGGGTCAAAAGCAACCCACACTCCTTGTCAATAGTGTTCCTGAACTATCTTTTCAAAAATATCTCTTTACGCCTTTTGCTTTACCACTGCTCAGGGAGGAAACAGCCTCACATGTAAACTGCAGAGCGGTGAACAGAATCACGATCAAGTATTTTTAACTCCAATTTCTCTTTAAAATATAACATGGTATGACAAACATGAATCGTCATAGCTTTTAGTGCAGCCAATACATTTTATTCATTGTATTTACCCAGTTCAGAGCTAGTGTAGAGATTTCGCACCCTTTTATATGTAGTAATAAATATTTCCAGGGAACTCAAAAAACATTCTAGGGATAATTTAATCAGTCTAATTTTAAAGCAGAAAGAGAAGTGTTCTTTTTTCTTTTTAACATGTTGGACTTTCATTCTTTTTACTCTTACTAAATTATAATTAAGAGTTAGGTAACAGGTAAACAAAAATAAGTGGGAAAGACGCTTAAAGTTCCCAATTTTCGGGCTTCCCTGGTGGCGCAGTGGTTGAGAGTCCGCCTGCCGACTCAGGGGACACGGGTTCGTGTCCCGGTCTGGGAGGATCCCACATGCCGCGGAGCGGCTGGGCCCGTGAGCCACGGCCGCTGAGCCTGCGCGTCCGGAGCCCGTGCTCCGCAACGGGAGAGGCCATAGCGGTGAGAGGCCCGCGTACCGCAAAAAAAAACAAAAACAAACAAAAATAAAAGTTCCCAATTTTCTCCAAAGGGCTCATAGGAAAAATGAAAACTCTCCCATTCTCTCTCCCTCTCTCTCTCTCTCTCTCTCATTTCTTTTTTCCTTTAATGGTATTCTCACTTTCTATAAAGCCTTGGGACTATTTTTTATCCTATATGTAATATCACTACAATCAATTCCCATTATTCCCATGCAGAATTTCTGGGTGGCTCCCTTATAGATAGAATTTAAGCTCCAAGATAAAGACATTATTAATTGGTTAGATTCACTCATTCGGTTTACTCACACCGCCACGTTTTTGTGCAAAGTAGAACCATGTCTTCAAGAAGCACTGAAGGGTTTCCCTGGTGGCACGGTGGTTGAGAACCTGCCTGCCAATGCGAGGGACACGGAGTGGTCTGGGAAGATCCCACATGCCGTGGAGCAACTAAGCCCGTGCTCCACAACTACTGAGCCTGCGCTCTAGAGCCCATGAGCCACAACTACTGAGCCTGCGTGCCACAACTACTGAAGCCCCCGCGCCTAGAGCTTGTGCTCCGCAACAAGAGAAGCCACCGCAATGCGAAGCCCATGCACCGCAACGAAGAGTAGCCCCCGATGGCCGCAACTAGAGAAAACCCTCGCACAGCAACGAAGACCCAATGCAGCCAAAAATAAATAAATAATTTATTTTTTAAAAAAAGCAGTGAAAAGTTGTCCGAATGTGACTGAAACCTTGCAAAACCTTGCCAGAAACTCCTATATAGATCCTATTTCCCTAGGCCACATATCTGAGATCTATAAAAAAGAAAGAAAAGAACAGAGATCTGGGGAAAGCATGAAAGTCTTGTGGGTTCTACCAAATCAACCAGCTTGGGAGCTAGGAATGAATCTGGAGCCCCAGCAGGCCATTTCTTACTGGTGAAAGAAAGTGATGCAATAAACATCTACTTATTGACAGAAACACAGAAGAATTTTCTTTTATTACATGACATCTTAGTGTGATTGCTTCTTGCTCTGGAACATCCTTAGCCCTCTCTTTGTAACCTTTTTGTGATGTTTTGCTTACTGTGCCTTAATGAGCATTATTACTGTTTACCAATACCTGATCCTCTCTTCATCCTGACAAATGGGAAGGCAGGCACGATCCTAAGACTTGTTTTGGAAGTGAAATGTGACCATAGGTGACTTGGGTCACATCTTTGAATAGAAGCATTTAATTGCCAGTAATCAACACCCCAGCCCTCTCATGCTGTCCATCCCCACGCTTCCCCTTCAGTGGTCATTATGGAAACATCATTATGGAGGTTCCTGATGATCGAAGCAGTCCAGAATGCTGAGCCAGTTCCTAGAGGACAGCTGTCCTGGAGACCCTCCCAGGCACACAGCACACTTCTTGTAGTGGGAAATAAACTTTTTTCTTTGTTAAGCCACTGGGATTGTGGAGTTGTCTGCTACCTTGTTGTAAATCTATCCTATCCTGTCCGATAAGGTTACTATACTATAGTGTATATTGTATCTTATATAGCTTGCTTTATTATCATTTAGACATTTGACTTATTGCATGAATGAACTATATGGTAAGCTATTAGTTTATCATCATTGTATCACCTGCAGAAGCTTAGAGAATTGCATGCACATAAAAAAAGTGTTCAATTATAGTTTGATTACTTGAATTTAGAAAATGACAAGAGGATGATACAATTTTAAATGTTTGCCGGCTATTACACTGAATATGCAGGTCTATGATGTTTACTAAATGGTGGGGCAATAAATCATCCTGTGACCCCCCCCAACCCTTCCACTCTCAACCCCACTGTTGCCCAAAAAAGGGCCAAAGGATATGCTCATGAAAAGCATTTCTAACAATCTGCAAGAAATATCTCCTGAATAGTCTTGTAGCCACCTCTACTATGATATCCAAAAGTAAACACATTTTTTTAAGAAGTGCTCCTCTAATATCCCAATATTATAATGCTGTTAGCATTAATTAGAAGTTGTAACATTCAGTCAAATCCTAGTTTAAAAACTATATACTGCACGAGAAGTATAAGGGCCTGAGCTAGTGTATAAGACTGGAAAGGTTCATCTCAATCTCTCAGCTTGTCTCCTTGCTTCCAAGCACAAATGTACTCTTTTTTTCTCTTTCTATCTCTCTCTTCCATTCTGTACCCTCCCCCAATATCTACTTTTCTCCCCGCTTAAAAATCTTTAAATGAAGATACATTTCCTAAAGCTCAAAGCACGAATCTTTCTAGTCTTATATTTGCTGCTCTTCACTCCCCCACTCCCTCACCCAGACAACCTTTCCATTCCCAGATGCATTACATGCTCAGGTCTTCATGGGGCTTCCTAAGCTTCTTCCTCTCCCCAATTGCTCTTGCTTCCTAATGCCCACAACTTGAATTTCCCCCATCTTTCACCATGGAAACATTTATCTATTGTTCAAGACCCAAGTCAAGAATCATGTCTTCTGTGAAGTTGTTTCTTACTTCCCCAGTCAGTGTTAGCGGCCCTCTCTTCTTGGGTCTTTTTTTAAATACATTTCACTGTTATAGCTCTCATTACATTTATAATTACTAGGTAGTTTGTCTGTGTCCCCCACCACAAAGAGAGCATCTTGAGAGAAGGGATTATTTGTTTTGTGCTCTGTTTTCCTCCAGCAGAAAACACAATAGCTGACCCTTAATGGGGTCTTAATAAGTACTGAGTGAATGAATGAATTGAATTGAATAAATGGCAAATGAGAATTTAAGAAACTAAAGATTAAGAGGTTATTTTACTATCACAGAGGTGATACACCAAATGATTTAATTATATAATTTCATGTAAATGTACTAAATATATCCACTAGCTAATGATAAAATACTAGAAAATAATAGAATGCCTCTTCAAAATCATGGTGGAGTTCTGACTGGAGATAGTAAACAGAGCACAAGTGTTTGTGACTGAATAACAATTTGAGATACTATCAGGGTTTTCCCCTTATTGTTCCTTGTTCCATGTGACCTTCCCCCAGCCCAGGCAGCCAGGGCATTGCATCTTCACTGACCAGGGAAATGACGACACAGCAGAACACAGATAACAAAAGAGTCCATTCTTAGCTTTCAGGTTTCAAAAGCTAAGAACCTTGCAAAGGCAAAAGATTTGGAATACTATGTGCTCTCAGAGTCAGTTTCTCTTGCTCTTCGTACTAAAAAAAAAGAGAAGTTTCCCAAATTTGGGAGACAGAGACAAAGAGAGAGGAAATAAATAAAGGATAACTACTAGGAAACTAGATACAAAATATATGATTTTCAAATTAATACAATATTGATCTATCCAGTAGGAAAGGAAAGGGAATAAAAAGAAAAGAAAGGAAACAAAATTAAAGTGTGATAATTAGAAAACTTAAAATAGTATGGCTACAGTAACTCCATATAGTAACTATAATAAATGTAAGTTAGTTACTCTAACAGACCAAAAGATAAAGACTTAAAGATCCAGGAATGTGTTGTTTACAGAATCACTTTGAAAACAAAAGGATATGGCTTCCCTGGTGGTGCAGTGGTTAAGAATTCTCCTGCCAATGCAGGGGACACAGGTTCGAGCCCAGTCTGGGAGGATCCCACATGCTGCAAAACAGCTAAGCCCATGCACCACAACTACTGAGCCTACGCTCTAGAGCCCATGAGCCACAACTACTGAACCCACGCTCTAGAGCCCATGAGCCACAACTACTGAACCCACGCTCTAGAGCCCATGAGCCACAACTACTGAACCCACGTGCCTAGAACCCGTGCTCCGCAACAAGACACCGCAATGAGAAGCCCACGCACTGCAATGAAGAGTAGTCACCACTCGCCGCAACTAGAGAAAGCCCTCAATGGGAAGCCCACGCACAGCAACAAAGACCCAATGCAGCCAAAAATAAAATTAATTAAATTTTTAAAAAGAAAGGATATAAAAACATTGAAAGTAAATAGCAGAAAATATATCAGGCATACATGAATGAGAAGAAAATCAGGGTCATGGTTTCAATGTTAGATTAAATAGAATTTAAGGCTAATGAAAGTGGTCATGAAGAAATATTTGCCAGCGTAAGTATTAAGAAGATGATTTTATTTTTAAACACATGCACACTAAATAAATTGCTCTCAGCTACATAAAACAGAAACTGAAATAATGACAGGAAAGATAAATAGTTGGTGACTTTAACAAATCATCCACATATACTATAAGATTAAATAAATTAAATATAATCAAATTTATAAATTTTGATAACAAAATTAACAGTTTAAATATATGTAATGAATAAATGAATACAGAATACAAAGTTGTTATAGAGCACCTGTGAAGAAAGCTAAAATTGACTATGCACTGTGTCACCCAGGAAACCCATAAATTCCAAAGAATTGCTATCATATACATGTTTTCTCATTATTATTCAAGGTAAACTAGGAATCAAAAACATAGGTTTAAAAATCCACATATCTGGAAAGTAAGAAACTTAGAGTATTGAATAATCCTGGTTAAAAAGAAAGTTATAAGAGAAAAGTTTAAAGATATGGAGTTAAGTTTAAAAAGGAATTGTCTGTCAAAACTCGTGGAATACAGATAAATGTATTGATTAAAGTACACTTATCAAAATTAAAAAAAGAACAAATAAAAACAAATAAACCAAGAATTTAACTAAAAAGAGAAAAAAATGACATGGAAAAACCCAAGGAAATAATAAGGAAAGAAGGAATAAAGTTAAGTCTAGAAATCAGGAAGATAAAGAATGGGAAAACAATAGAAAGAAATAGCAAGGAAGAATGTTTTCATATCTATTGATTATCTATATTGTTTTGAAGGATTTGGTGATCATATTTTTTTGCCTATTTTTTAAACTAGTGCCAAATTATAGAATCTCTCCATATTAGGAATAGTAACATTTTGTTCAGCATACATTTTCTGTATTTCTCCCTGTTTCTCATTATTTTTTTGGACATAACAAAAAGAGAGAATACAAATTTTTTTTCACACTCATGGAATAGTCAAAGAAATTAACCACACCTTGTCTTTTAACAATGTTTAAGGTGTCTTCACAAAAATTGAGGTAATTATTGATTTACTTCAGCGCACACCCCAAATATAGGGGCTACTTCTTAATACTCTTGACAGAATTATAAATTAAGAATTATAAAAGTGACATTTTTTTAATTAGGAAATTGAGGCACAAACTAAGCAGGTAATGAGAGTAATGTTGTAGAAAATGAACACAATACATAGCAACTGATTGCTAATCAAATATACAGTGCTTGGCAGAGAGGTGACTAATAAAATTCTGGTGAATGAACATGTTTAGAGCTCTGTTGAATGCCAAAGAACAGAATCAGTTACTTACAGAGGTTAAAAAAAATTTTTTTTGAATATTTGAATTTTATTGTATTTATTTTTTTATATAGCAGGTTCCTTTGCGTATTTTGCATAACAAGACTTTATGTGTCTTTGGCAATTGTTTTCTCACAGCCTTGAAGAAAACATTTCCTTGTCTTCTAATCCTCTTGATACTTCCTTGATACTGTGTTTCCTTAATTTCCCTTTCAAATTTTTCATCATTAGTGTGTAGGAATGCAAGAGATTTCTGTGTATTAATTTTGTATTCTGCAGCATTACTAAATTCATTGATTAGCTCTAGTACTTTTCTGGTAGCATCTGTAGGATTCTCTATAGTATGTCATCTGCAAACAGTCACAGTTTTACTTCTTCGTTTCCAATTTGTATTCCTTTTATTTCTTTTTCTTCTCTGATTGCCATGGCTAGGACTTGCAAAACTATGTTGAATAATAGTGGTAAGAGTGGACATCATTGTCTTGTTCCTGATCTTAGAGGAAATGCTTTCAGTTTTTCACCATTGAGAATGATGTTTGCTGTGGGTTTGTCCTATATGGCCTTTATTATGTGAGGGAGGTTCCCTCTATGCCCACTTTCTGGAGAGTTTTTCTCATAAATGGGTGTTGAATTTTGTCAAAAGTTTTTTCTGCATCTATTGAGATGATCATATAGTTTTTATTCTTCAATTTGTTAATATGGTGTATCACACTGATTGATTTGCATATGTTGAGGAATCCTTGCATCCTTGGGATAATTCCCACTTGATTATGGTGTATGATCCTTTTAATATGTTGTTGGAGTCTGTTTGCTAGTATTTTGTTGAGGATTTTTGCATCTATATTCATCAGTGATATTGGTGTGTAACTTTCTTTTTTTTGTAGTATCTTTGTCTGGTTTTGGTATCAGGGTGATGGTGGCCTCATAGAATGAGTTCGGGAGTGTTCCTTCCTCTGAGATTTTTTGGAAGAGTCTGAGAAGGATGGTTGTTATCTCTTCTCTAAATGTTTGATAGAATTCACCCGTGAACCCATCTGGTCCTGGACTTTTGTTTGTTGGAAGATTTTTAATCACATTTTCAATTTCATTACTTCTGATTGGTCTGTTCACATTTTCTATTTCTTCCTGGTTCAGTCTTGGAAGGTTATACCTTTCTAAGAATTTGTCCATTTCTTCCAGGTTGTCCATTTTATTGGCATACAGTTGCTTGTAGTAGTCTCTTAGGATGCTTTGTATTTCTGTTGTGTCTGTGGTAACTTCTCCTTTTTGATTTCTAACTTTATCGATTTGAGTCCTCTCCCTCTTTTTCTTGATGAGTCTGGCTAATGGTTTATCAATTTTGTTTATTTTCTCAAAGAACCAGCTTTTAGTTTTATTGATCTTTGCTATTGTTTTATTTGTTTCTATTTCATTTCTGCTCTGATCTTTATGATTTATTTCCTTCTACTAACTTTGGGTTTTGTTTGTTCTTCTTTTTCTAGTTCCTTTAGGTGTAAGGTTAGATTGTTTGAGATTTTTCTTGTTTCTTGAAGTAGGCTTGTATTGCTGTACACTTCCCTTTAGGACTGCTTTTGCTGCATCCCATAGGTTTCTGATCATCGTGTTTTCATTGTCATTTGTCTCTAGGTGTTCTTTGATTTCCTCTTTGATTTCTTCAGTGATCTCTTGGTTATTTAGTAACGTATTGTTTAGTCTCCATGTGTTTGTGTTTTTTACATTTTTTTCCCTGTAACTGATTTCTAATCTCATAGTGTTGTGGTCAGAAGAGATGCTTGATATGATTTCAATTTTCTCAAATTTACTGAGGCTTGATTTGTGACCCAAGATGTGATCTATCCTGGAGAATGTTCCATGTGCACTTGAGAAGAAAGTGTAATCTGCTGTTTTTGGATGGAATATCCTATAAATATCAATTAAATCTATCTGGTCTGTTGTGTCATTTAAAGCTTGTGTTTCCTTATTAATTTTCTGTTTGGATGATCTGTCCATTGGTGTAAGTGAGGTGTTAAAGTCCTCCACTATTACTGTGTTACTGTCGATTTCCTCTTTTAGAGCTGTTAGAAGTTGCCTTATGTATTGAGGTGCTCCTATGTTGGATGCATATATATTTATTATTGTTATATCTTCTTTTTGGATTGATCCCTTGTTCATTATGTAGTGTCCCTCCTTGTCTCTTGTAACATTATTTTAAAGTCTATTTTATCTGATATGAGTATTGCTACTCCAGCTTTCCTTTGATTTCAATTTGCATGGAATATCTTTTTCCATTCCTCACTTTCAGTCTGTATATGTCCCTACGTCTGAAGTAGGTCTCTTGTAGACAGCATATATATGGTCTTGTTTTCGTATCCATTCAGCGAGCCTGTGTCTTTTGGTTGGAGCATTTAATCCATTCATGTTTAAGGTAATTATCGATATGTATGTTCCTATGACCATTGACCATTTTCTTGATTGTTTTGGGTTTGTTTTGGGTTTGTTTTTGTAGGTCCTTTTCTTCTCTTGTGTTTCCAACTTAGAGAAGTTCCTTTAGCATTTGTTGTAGAGCTAGTTTGGTGGTGCTGAATTCTCTTAGCTTTTGCTTGTCTGTAAAGCTTTTGATTTCTCCATCGAATCTGAATGAGATTCTTGCCAGGTAATCTTGGTTGTAGGTTCTTCCCTTTCATCACTTTAAATATACTATGCCACTCCCGTCTGGCTTGTAGAGTTTCTGCTGAGAAATTAGCTGTTAATCTTATGGGAGTTCCCTTGTATGTTACTTGTTGTTTTTCCCTTGCTGCTTTCAATAATTTTTCTTTTTTCTTTAATTTTTGACAATTTGATTACTATGTGTCTCAGCATGTTTCTCCTTGGGTTTATCCTGCCTGGGACTCTCTGCACTTCCTGGACTTGGGTGACTATTTCCTTCCCCATGTTAAGGAAGTTTTTGACTATAATCTCTTCAAATGTTCTCTCAGGTCCTTTCTCTCTCTCTTCTCCTTCTGGGACCCCTATAATGCGAATGTTGTTGCATTTAATGTTGTCCCAGAGGTCTCTTAGGCTGTCTTCGTTTCTTTTCATTTTTTCTTTATTCTGTTCCGTGGCAGTGAATTCCATCATTCTGTCTTCCAGGTCACTTATCCTTTCCTCTGCCTCAGTTATTCTGCTATTAATTCCTTCTAGTGTATTTTTCATTTCAGTTGTTATATTGTTCATCTCTGTTTGTTTGTTCTTTAATTCTTCTGTTTGTTTGTTCTGTAATTCTCCTAGGTCTTTGTTAAACATTTCTTGCATCTTCTCGATCTTTGTCTCCATTCTTTTCCGAGGTCCTGGATCATCTTCACTATCCTTATCCTGAATTCTTTTTCTGGAAGGTTGCCTATCTCCACTTCATTTAGTTGTTTTTCTAGTGTTTTATCTTGTTCCTTCATCTGGTACATAGCCCTCTGCCTTTGCATCTTGTCTGTCTCTCTGTGAATGTGGTTTTTGTTCCACAGGCTGCAGGACTGTAGTTCTTCTTGCTTCTGCTGTCTGCCCTCTGGTGGATGAGGCTATCTAAGAGGCTTGTGCAAGTTTCCTGATGGGAGGGACTGGTGGTGGGTAGAGCTGGCTGTTGCTCTTGTGGGCAGAGCTCAGTAAAACTCTAATCTGCTTGTCTGCTGATGGGTGGGGCTGGGTTCCCTTCCTGTTGGTTGTCCGGCCTGAGGCGACCCATCACTGGAGCCTACCTGGGCTCTTTGGTGGGGCTAATGGTGGACTCTGTGTGGGCTAATGCCCAGGAGTACTTCCCAGAACTTCTGCTGCCCGTGTCCTTGTCCTCACGGTGAGCCCCAGCTACCACCACCACCCTCCCCGCCTCCCACAGGAGACCCTCCAACACTAGCAGGTAGGTCTGGTTCAGTGTCTTATGGGGTCACTGCTCCTCTCCTGGGTCCCGATGCACGCACTACTTTGTGTGTGCCCTCCAAGAGTGGTGTCTCTGTTTCCCCAGTCCTGTCAAAGTCCTGCAATCAAATCCCACTAGGCTTCAAAGTCTGATTCTCTCTGAATTCCTCCTCCCGTTGCTGGACCCCCAGGTTGGGAAGCCTGAGGTGGGGCTCAGAAACTTCATTCCAGTGGGTGGACTTCTGTGGTGTAAGTGTTCTCCAGTTTGTGAGTCACCCACCCAGCAGTTATGGGATTTGATTTTGTTGTGATTGCACCCTTCCTACCATCTCATTGTGGCTTCTCCTGTGTCTTTAGATGTGGGGTATCTTTTGGGGTGAGTTCCAGCGTCTTCCTGTTCTTGATTGTTCAGCAGTTAGGTGTGATTCTGGTGCTCTCGCAAGATGGAGTGAGTGCATGTCCTTCTACTCTGCCATCTTGAACCACTGTCTCCAGAGGTTAAAAATCTCTGCAGAGGAAGCAGCTTTTCTCTTTTTTCATAATTTTACAATACCCATTTTTGTCTTACTGCCTAATTCAGAAGTGCCTCGAGTGAAAAACTCTGTTGTCATAAAACCTATTTGAGGGATGAAAAGAAATAGGGTTAAAATGAATATTTATTTAATGCACGATTTCAGGCCAGACAGCTCTACATCAGCCAAGCATATGCAGTCAAGCACAAGTTATGAAATACTGTATATTTGAATGAAGATATTAGTATGGAGAGATTAAACACTAACTGCACTATGCACTCCTTTATCACTAAGTGGAATTTCACATTTATGCTCTTCAGAATTATGTGGATTTAAACTGATATTATTGACTATTTTCTCTTGAACCTAATGAAAATCTTCGCAGCTGAAAGCAATAGTGATGCTGCAATAAAACTGTCCCCCTGTAAAAATTCTTCCTGTTTAATTACTATTTCTAATGGGCCCTAAGAAGCTTAAAAATAAATCTATTTTAAGACTGTCATGGATGAATTATTCCACATTTTCCTTGCTGATTTTAAAATGCAACACTCAAGCCACTAACATAATAGAGATTAAAATGAACAAATATACATGTAATATTTTTCAAACCAATAATTATTTTGAATAGGTAATATATGTAGAGGGTAGAGAGTTTGAAAGTTACAAAAAAAGGTAAATACAGCAAAATGTAAGTCTCCCTCCAACTCCTTTCCCCAGATACCCATTTTCTTTCTGGAAATAACCATTGTTATAAGTTTATTATGCATGGATCTAAAAATGAAATAATAATAATAGCCACCATTTGTTGAATAATCACTCTGCACCAAGGTTCCTCACAAAAATGGTATGAGATAAGGACCGCTATTTTCCTCATTTTACAAATGATAAAACTGAGTCATACAAACATTAAGAATCTTTTATAGGGTCACACTTTGTAGGTGGAAGAATTCTGGTTCAAACAAGAGCTATTATTCATATTTCTACAGGCTGTACTCAAACAGATACTATACTAGAGAAAATAGCTGAACTAGATTAATAGTTACTAGGATAATTGAGATTTGATAAAACTTTACAATGATGCCTTTAAAGGGTCTTTAACAGTTAAGAACTAATTTACTTACTTATGAAGTAATATTTATTGAAAACCTACTATGGTCCAGGCACTGGAAACATACTTGCCATCCTTACATGAGAAATGCAGGCAAGGGCAAAGCAACTACAATATTATGCAGTATACAGAATTGGGATCATGCCATAAAAAAACTCTAAAATATGTGACGTTGATTCCAAGACCATGTGGCAGATGAAAAGGAAAACTTTAGTAGAAATAGCAAGAAAACGATTGCAGGAGACTAGAAAAAAGATGAGGAAACTGCTACAGAAGCTAAAAAAGTAGTGACCCATGTCATATAATATAGTGGTAAAAGTATCACCTGCAGTAACTTGAAAGATAGTCCACCCGGTAACCTGATGGACTTTTGGATTTGAGCAGAGATTTCTAGGGAGAAAACTGAGTCTTTATACTAGCTGAAGTATGAGGAGCTTCAAGAAAGAGATGGGCTCTGAAAACAACTGACCAATATGTAAGCAGAATTTAAAGAGATTATAGAGGGACTAGAATTTGCCAGTCTGGAATGTAAACTTTTATTTCCAGCTTCTCAAGCAAATAAAAGATTTTCAAATTAAGATATGGCCTAAAGATAAAGGACAACATCAAAACTATGGCCAGAAGACACTTTTCTAACACTTCTAAGGAATTTAAATTGGTGCTTTCTTGGGCTGAACAAAATGGCTTCTCAAAAGCTTAAAGATGTAGGTCCACAGAAGCCTGATCCAAAAGTAGCAGTAAATTAGTCTAAAAAGAGAAGACTGTCTTGAAAACAAGGGTGGCTTTGGCTTCTAGAGCATGGAGTGAACTTTCATCTGATATATAGAACACTCCCAAAGTTCTTAAGGGAATTGTACTAGCAAAAGTACTGCCAGCCTGGACTAATAGAGACCATGACTATTCAATCGTAAATAAGTTTCTGGGTTCCTAACTTTATACAGGCAGGAACAGGCTGAGAAAGTTGCTCAAAGGACATACAAGGAGATGAACTGGAATTGGACATTTGGAATTTTAAGTGTCTGTGGGATATCAGAGCAGAGAAATCAGAGGAGTTGAACATGTGGTTCAACTCACCAGGGAGACAGGACTTCCCTGGTGGCACAGTGGTTAAGAATCCCCTTGCCAACGCAGGGGACACGGGTTTGAGCCCTGGTCCAGAAAGATCCCACATGCCGCGGAGCAACTAAGCCCGTGTGCCACAACTACTGAGCCTGTGCTCTAGAGCCTGCGAACCACAACTACTGAGCCCACGTGCAGCAACTACTGAAGCCCGTGTGCTTAGAGCCCATGCTCCGCAACAAGAGAAGCCACCGCAATGAGAAGCCCACACACTGCAACAAAGAGTAGTTCCCGCTTGCTGCAACTAGAGAAAGACCATGCACAGCAATGAAGACCCAACACAGCCATAAATTAATTAATTAATTAATTAAATAAAACAAATAAAATTTAGGAGACAGATCTGGGCTAGAGATATAAATTTGAGAATCATTAGCACGTATGAAATACCAAATTATAAATGCAAACTTTCAGCTTTGGTTGAAATATAAGCAAAATCTTGGGACCCCAAGTGACAATGTTATTCAATGAGAATCTTTAACAGAAGCAGAAAATTGTTGACACAAGTGCTTTTGAGGATGCAGAGCACTGGGCTAGTTTTACAATACTATCATAAAAGTCAAGTTCCCAGAAAGAAAACAAATTCACCCTAGATGGATTCAAATCAGACTTTAATGAAAGGAGTAACAAGGAGCGGGCAGAACTGAGGAGGACAGGGAATGCAAAGGCACTGAGAGCTTTGCAGCAGTGGGGAAACATTATTACACCTATGACTAAAAAGTCAAGAGTAGGAAACAGTGTTTTTTGTTTCGTTTTAAAATATTTATTATTTATTTATTTATTTATTTATTTTGCCTGCATCGGGTCTTAGTTGAGGCACGCAGGATCTTTAGTTGCAGCATACCTATGGGATCTAGTTCCCTGACCAGGGATCGAACCCAGGCCCCCTGCATTGAGAGCATGGAGTCTTAGCCACTGGACCACCAGGGAAGTCCCCAAGAAACAGCGTTAATGGAACCTAGAAGGAGGCACTGCCCAGCAGAACATATAGTTTGGGAGGAACACAGCTACTGCCAGAGATATGGCACAGAGCATGGAACAGGCAGAGAAGAAATGCCCTGACCTTGCTCTCCTCTTGTGCTATATCTCCAGCTGGTATACATGCCACGGAACAAGCCAAAAAGGGGCACAAGTGATATAGTCCTCAGAGGACAGTTTTCCAAGGCATAAGGCAATGGAGAGAAGGGCAGAGTGTATCCAGACAAGCAAATGGAAAATAACTAGCACAGGTTTTAGGTAAAGGAGAAGATTTAATAACATTTATAATTCAGGTATCAAAAATGCAAAAGAATGTATAGCACTAGCCAGGTGGGGAGAAGCCCATGTTGAATTTATATATGCAGTTTCTGTATCATAAATATGAATCTCTGGACAGTTTGCTGAGAAGGACAAAGAGAACCTTTTTTGTGATATTCTACTTGTAATTACAAAAGAATTATCATAATCATTGTCATAGTCATCATCATCTCCTTCAAAATGTAACATTAACTCAAGAAAACAGATACTACAAAGTTTGTTTTTCATGTTTCTTATGATAATGTATTTATGAATTACATCAGCATTGCATGAAACTGTATCTGTTAGAATGTTTGTTGTAAGAATTGACTCTACACACCTATGCTGTAATATGTTCCCAATCAGCATGAAATCGATTGCTAATAAGGATTCATTAACACATTTATTTTGGCTTTCTCCTTATAGACCTATTTAAACAAGATAATCTTTTTGATTCCAACAACTTCATGTCTAAACACAATGTCAAAGCATTTTTCTTACATGATATGGATGATAATTTCAGTCTGAAGAGCTGATGACATCAACCACTGAGCACTGACAATGAGAAAGAAAGATGCCTAGGAAGCCTGGAGGTACATCAACATTTAAGGGAAACGCAGACCAAAATGTAGCACGCAAAAAGACTAAGAAGGATAAACCGGAGACATAGGAAGAATGTGGTGTCATGGAAACCCAGTGAAAAAAGAAGTGGTCCACATTTTTACATGCTGCATACAGATCAAATAAGGTGAAGACTGAAATGGTTCCATTCCATTTTTAGCCACATGCACGTTATTGGTGACCACAGAGAACATACTTTTAAAAGTAAGAGCAGAAGTAGAATGAATGAGAGATGCAGACATTAAAATGCTAAGTATAGGCAACATTTTAGAGGTGCTTGGCTCTAAAGAGAAGAATAAAGACTAGTAGCTGAACGAGGGAGTGAGGGACAGGGGGGCTGTTTTTCAGTTTGGTTCCATTTAGTTGGTTTTTAACTGGTAGAGAGTACTGAGCACAGTAAAATGCTATCGGGAAGAAATGAATGGAGTGAGAGAAGTTGAATCTACAAAAGAGACAACAGTTAATCAACGAATGGAACATGGCATCTGTTACAAAGTAGATGCTCAGTAAGTCTTTGCCAAATAAATGAGTGAATTCCTTTATAAGAAATGAGGTATTTAATCCAGAAACCAAGTGAAGAAATTGTCTGTAGACAGGAGGCACCATATCTCTTCCATCAAAAAGGCAAAAAATGAGGACATGAGTGTGGATGCAGTTCATTTGGTAGATGTGGTGTCAAGAATTTGAGAAAGTTCCATTAGATGATTTCTATTTTCTCTGTGAAATGAAGATGAGATCATCTGAGAAAAATAAAATAAAATCTGGGGAGTGGTAGATTGGAAGGACTGAGAAGAATGAAAAAGGTTTATGAATAGTCTCTTGTGTTCTGAAAGGATGCTTCAGAGAGAAGCTCCTTTAAGCAGCTGCCAGCCTCTGCAGTATGCGTGGTGGCTCGTGAAAAAGGTTGCCCAGTGTATATACTCCCTGTACAGGGCCTCAGGGCTGAATCAGGTGAACTCACCATCATCTGGCATCTTTCCCTTTTCCTCCCTCACTTGAAACTCTTAGCCACAGTCTTCAATATTTTTTCCCTCCTTTGTTTTCCTGGCATTGTTCCACCAGATTTGGTAGAGAGCTCCCTGGGAGTCCATGACCTTGGACAATTCTGCCTCCTAACCAGGACAATGTTCCACGGTTCCACTTGAGGACACTTTTCGTAGCTCATTACAAGTCTGAGACCTGCCTAGCCAGATACTGACCCTACCACCAAGGCACCCACTAACCTTCAAAGGAGCAAACTGGGCGTAAGGTCTAAGAAGGGGGCTAAGCCTACTTCATTGTCTATCCAGTCTCTTCACACAGAGCTTGAGTCATCTTTGCCCTCAAGACCCTGCTCTGGCCTGCTTAAGTCCTAAGGACTTCATTCCCTCTACTCACCCAAGTACCTGATGGTGGAAAGGATCTCTCCGTTTGAGAGGAGATCCTGCTTGAAATCTACCTTAATATGACCTCAGCCCATGGCCTCAACAAGGAAACTCTATTAGGTTATAACACAGAAAGCCTAACACGCCCCACCCAAAGAGAAAATAGTCATAAGATAGGCAGTTTTGTTACAACAGTCAGAAGAACTCCCAAATCTGTATAAGGATAAATAGTACAATATTCTGTTCAACACAAAAGTTGAAGACAAAAATGAATAAACTATATGTCCACTGTAGTCATTACCTAACCAATAAATGATGTGTATATAAAGTATTTTAGACAAACTCTAGGGAATTTTAAGTCAGTTCTCAACAAAATTTTAGAGGATGCAACACAGATTCTTGAATAACACATGTAGCTTCGTAGAAAACTTTGCCAAATAATTGATTATCTAGTATTGAGATTATGTAAGAGAAAACACTGAAAAAGGTGGCCTAGGGAATCTATTTTCAGCAAATGTGGAGGGAGAAGGTGAGAGAAACAAAAGTGATGGCTGAGAAATTAAAAGCACTCTGAGAAGCAGTGGGACCATCTCTGGATTATATAGTTACTAAATTTTCTCATCACTTTGCTCTAATGTATATGAAAAAAGGTATTTAGACCAGGCAGTCTTTTTTATGCTTATGGCTGTAACTCTAGAGGAGAATTAGTCATCTGTTTTGGATCATTAAACTCAATATGTGCATTTGATTAAATTCCACTCTTCTCTCAGCTACCCATTATGATACTCCCTGTTTTAAAGTAATTCTCCCTTGTTAAGAGTGATGCATTGCTTTCCTATTTAAAAAAGAAAAGAAAAGGCAGTGAGAGGCAGATCTCTGAAAGAGGCTATTTTTTCTTGTTACTTTGCAAAAACAGCAGCAGCAGAAGTCCTGGAACAGGGAAGCTAGAAAATCTATCTCTTTGGACCCTCCTCTCTCATAAAAAGTAAAGGGAAACTTATTTACAAAATAAGCAATAGAAAAAATTTGGTCAAGTACCATGCAAAATTATTATCATTAAAAGGAGAATAAGAGGCAGAATAAAATCCCCACAAACCATGACAAAAACACTTCGAAAAGACATGGCAACCAAATGTGAAACCATAAAATCTAATATTTCAAAATAAGTTAAAAGAAATTAAGAAAAGTATAGAAGCTATGCAAGAATAACATAAATCAGCAATAGAGAAACTCAAAAATAGCAAAACCAGAATCTGGGGTTATAAAGCAAGGAAGCTGAGACCTCTGTTGAGTTTCTCTCTGCCATTTCTTTCATCTGGCCCTTCAAACTTGAAGCCCATTGAGCCCATTATGCTCAACTTGAGCCCATTATGCTCTAGGCTAACTCTGCCTTTGCCATGAGCTTCTGCAGTGCTGACATGCAATATAGCAGATTAAGCACATGGTAGCTTTCATTGAACAAAAGCCAGTGAGAAAGCAGAAGAAAGAGAGGCAACAACAAAGAAAAGGTAAATGGTTGAGAAAAGTTATCTTGTGCAAACAAAGACTGAAAATTAGAGATTATGAAAAGAAAGAAATGCAGTTTGCGCAGCCAAAGGAAATGTCCACCCGTGACAAATCAAAGCAAGTTCAAAAGTCCTCTGGCCGAGAAATGACCATATTACAGACCTAAGTAAAGCAAAATAAACTTAGCAAGGTGGTAAAAGTACAACCAGGCACCGAGTGAGGCTGTAAGCACTGGTCCTCCAGGGTTTGTACTTGTTGCTATAGCCCCTAACGACTCTTCCTTACAGGAATCGAGACTCCCTGCTGGTAGAGGTTGAAGTGCAAAAAGAAATCCTTATATATAAAACTGCCACCAAAAAATGATGCTGATGTCTAAATTGATCAAGGTGCCTACCTGTCTGAGTAAATAGCTGGCCATTTTGAAATCCGTGATGGAGATCACAAAATAAAGGTTTCCAACACCCTAAAAAGCCAGCTGGATCTCACAGTTCAAGAAGGATGCCGAAGTACAGTGAACCTTGTTTGGTGTGATACCAACAGAAAGTTTTTGGATTAAGCCCTTTTTGTTTTTTAAATTTATTTTTGGCTCTATTGGGTCTTCATTGCTGCACGAGAGCTTTCTCTAGTCGTGGCGAGCGGGGGCTACTCTTCGTTGTGGTGGGTGGGCTTCGCATTGTGGTGGCTTCTCTTGTTGCTCTAGGTGCGTGGGCTTCAGTAGTTGCAGCACATGGGCTCAGTAGTTGTGGCTCACGGGCTCAGTAGTTGTGACGCACGGGCCTAGTTGCTCCGTGGCACGTGGGATCTTCCTGGACCAGGGCTCGAACCTGTGTCCCCTGCACTGGCAGGCGGATTCTTAACCAATGTGCCACCAGGGAAGCCCTGAATTAAGCCTTTGAGAGGTGGAGCTTACTCCACTGCTATACGACTACAATATGAAAGCATCTGATATTTCAAAAAACAAGATTTTCTATGTTACCTCCTCTTTGATGTTCTGATATTGTTCTATATTTATCAATGGAATGCCTCTTCTGTAGCTCTTGCCTTTGTTCTAATCATTAAGATCAGGAGAAAACTCACTTGAACAAACAGGAACATGACACTAATTCTAGAAGTTATTATACCATCTTCGGTGGTTTTGAGCATGAGGTAGAGGAGATCTGACAATCGTTGTATGACTTTCAGCCAGTCTTCTGCTCTCTCTCTAGCTTAGAGAGTTTTAAGTATCTTGCAGTCTCTGCTCTTTGGAGTTAACATGCCCGTGGCAAGCATTCATTGCAGCAGTGGGTACTTCACCATTTGGGCTTAGGAGTTTTCCTCGTATATAAATGTGCTTTATTTAGTCATACAAAAAGTTTATGTAGAGGAAAAAATGAGAGAACTCAGGAAATAATTTTAAAAATTTTAAGGAAGCATATATAAGAAACACAAGAACAAATATAAACAACAAATAATGACAGAAATAGAAGATTAAAAGGAAGAAAATGTTAAAATTCAAAAAGAAATGAAGAAAGAGGTGAAAAGGATTTGAGAGAAAGTGACAGGTATAGAAAACAGTCAGAGAAGTTCCTACAGATGCATACCAGAAGTGCCCAAAGAAGAGAACCAAATCAATGGAACAGAACAAATATTAAAAGCCTATAATCCAACAAAATTTTCCTGAAGTAAAATAAATAAACAAAAACTTGAACATACATCTTGAAAAGCACACTATGTACCTGGAAAAACTAATCCAAAATGACCAACATCAAGACTTATTTTAGTAAAACTAATGAATTTTAAAGAAAACCTTTAAGTATTCGTTTTGTATCTAGACCAAAACACACAAATCATTTATAAGGGAAGTGATATCAAATTGTCATCAGATCTTTTTACAGCAACCCTTTATGACTGAAGACAATGGAGTAACATATGCAAAACACTCAAGGCAAGAAAATGTGAGCTAAGGGTTTTATATCCATGCAAACTGACATTTAAGTATAAGGAACACACAGAAACTGTTGTGGACATTCAAGATGTACAGAATCTCAGGCATGTACTCGTGCATGTAAGAATTCAAACTCCATCTTAAAGGGGGTAGTTACTACTCAGCTCTAGCCAATTATTGGCACTGGAGAATGTACATGTAGTATTTTGGGGTCTTCCAGTTTTTTAAAAAGACTCAAATTAAAAGAAAAACTTTGTGGAAACCAAAAGGTCATTTCTGATGAACAATTAGACATGTGACTTTTAAACTGAGGCTAAAGAAAACCACCTATTTATTTATTTATGCATCCATTCATTCATTCAATACTCAGTTTTATTATTTGAAGTTTTAACAACTAGCACATAATTTATAATAAGGTATTTTAAAAAGGTGATCAGTTGATTTTATTATTTTATAACTTTATTCATGTTTCACATATACTAGAGTATAATTCCTATCTTCAGATGTACACCATGACGTGGAAGAGTTTTAATGTTTAGATTGTTTATTCTGTTCACCTTACATATCCCTCAGTCTTATTGTCAATTTCTTTTTAAATGTTTTAGTCAAGTTAGTTTTTCCTAATGATTTGCATGTAAAACTACTTTTAGAAATTTGTTGCAGTCAAACAAGCTTCTTTTACTGCCTATTATGGAACAAACTGCTTACCAATTCATGTATCACAAATCAAAGTAAAAAAAGCACATTATCTGGCTCAAAGTATACTTTACTTATGGCTGTATGTATGACTGAGGCCAGCTATATGATAAAACTTGTTCTATGATGTATCTTGGTCTCCCATCTTGGAGAAGGAACAAATATATTTGTAAACTAAAGATACTAATATCTTTAGACTTTTTAATAAAACATGGTAAATTCTCAGGATATAAAAAATAAGTTATATGGAAATTTTCACACAAATAAAAAAGACAATGGTATAACAATCCCCAATATACACATCACCCAACTCCAACAATTATTAATAAATAGCTAATCTTTCCCTGATCAATATCTAAACGTTTACGGGTAGGAACAAACTCCTCAGCTGATTTGTAGTCACCCTATAGTACTGAAAACCACTGCCACAAAAAAACTTACCTCCTCAAGGGCATGATCAATTTCATTCACCTCAGTATCCTTGGTTCTTGGTAATATGTGCTACAGAGGAGACACCAAGTATATAAATGATGAATGGTTAGATGTCTATACTAGAAAGCAAGGGGTTTTTCATGCCCAACTATGAGTGGTGTTTTTAGCAAGAAATAAAATATAGTCTTTCCTCATCCCCCAAACTAAGCTGCTGCTTCTACAGCGTAACGGGGATGTTGGAAGGAGACAGTAAACAGTCTGCTTCTCTAGGGCTTCCCATTTGCCCTGCCATTCATTTGGAAACTCCTATGGGCCAGAACGTAATTATCTGTCTGAATTCCTCCAACCTGTTGCTTAGTCATCATGGCTTAGAATCTAAAATCTGCCTACACCCTGCGGTTATGTTCTTGATAATAACAGTTCTTCAATAGCACATCTTAAATATTCCTTTGCCTTTTACCTTGGCACAGAAGTGTGAAACACAATGAGACATGTAAGTGCTTTTCTTTAACAAATGTTCTTCATATGCTGAAATAGTAACTAGCCAAAGATTAATAGCTATTTTCTCCTATGGTACTTGGAATTCAAAAGAGCGTAAATCAGGATCAAGTAAATCAAGCTCTGTGATTTGTAATATTCAGTATTTCTGTGTGCTATGAAATGGTGGTTAAATCAATAGCTAGCAGATCCCCTTATCAAATACAGGACTAGTAAAATCAGCACACTCATTGGAGAATGACAGGTGAAATAGTAAAATTCCATTTAAATGATGGCACATAAGTTTCTTATTCAAATTTGAAAACCTTAATACTTAAACTCTGAAATTCTTCATCAGTATAGTAGAATGTATAGGCTAAATTTATACTAGCATCATTCATTTCATGAGAATATTAATATTAATGAATTAGCACAAAAGCAAGTGGATTACTTCTTTAGGCAATATAGAAGAAGCTATTTAGCAAGTTACCTCTACACTTTTTAGATGTGTTTAATTATCCCTGTGTAGACAAGAGTTAACAGCACTCCTGACTGCTTATACTTAAAAAGGCCAGCTGACAAGGTTGGCCCTGGTTGGCAACTGGGAACTTGGATTCCAGGAGTGCTCCCACCATTGACTGATATGAGTGGCTCACTGTGCCTAAATTGTTTGTACAAACAATGTAGTATGGAACCCTCTGCATCCCTTCTGGGAGTCTGAAATTCGGGTACATGACCGGCAGGGGTGCCTATATGATAAGCTCCCAATAATAAAATCTGGGTATTGAGTCTCTAATGAGCTTTCTTGGTTGGCAACATTTCACACAATTTGTCACAACTTGTTGGGTGACAGATTAAGCACATCCTGCATGACTCCCCTGGGAGAGGAATCTTGGAAGCTTGCATATGTTTACCCCAGATTTAGCCCCATGTGCCTTTCCTCTTTGCTGCTTATACTTTGTATCCTTTCACTGTAATTAACTATAGCCATCAATATGACTATATGCTGAGTCTGGTGAGTGCTCCTAATGAATGACCAAAACTGAGGGTGGTCTTGAGTACCCCCCAACACAATCTGCTAATCTACTTTTAAAAGAATCACTTAATTTGAGGATTAATAATGTGTACCTCAACATAAGATACAGCTTCTAAATGCATTACTAATGAAAACTTAAGGATTTCCTAAGCACTGTAAATCAAGAAATCTGTACAATTGATTGTAATTATACCTTGTTCTGATTTTGGTTACAATGGTGTAGTCAACCTTACAGGCTATTAGTAAGGAATTCTCTTTTTTTTTTTTTTTGTGGTGGTACGTGGGCCTCTCACGTTGTGGCCTCTCCCATTGCAGAGCACAGGCTCCGGACGCACAGGCTCAGCGGCCATGGCTCACGGGCCCAGCCGCTCCACGGCATGTGGGATCTTCCTGGACCGGGTCACGAACCCGTGTCTCCTGCATCAGCAGGCAGACTCCCAACCGCTGCACCACCAGGGAAGCCCCTACAATACATAGTACCATTGTCTAATAACAAGAATGAGGGTTCTTTGGGAGAAATGACTGATTCAAATACACAAGATGAGCCTGGAGCATCCTGTAGTGATAAGTGTCAGAAAGCAGTGCTCAAAAATTTTTTTTAAAGTTGGTGGGGGTGTGTCAAAGGGGCACAGCAGCCAAATGAAAGAGCTCCCAAGAGTCAAAGTTGGAATGACTTGAGGAAAAAGTGTATTCAGTTGTAACCCCAAGTATAAAATAAATATCCATGAGTTTGTACTGTTATAGATAAATGAATGAGTACATTAATAATGGGGAGAAGAGATGAATCTCTCTTCCAGAAGAGATGAATCTCTCTTCCAAATAAAATATGTAGATACTTCACCATAAAAGAAGGGGAACATAACTCCATATTTCTTAAGTATAGCCTGCAGGTGGTGACTTCCTTCCAAGAGTAAAGTATGGAAAAAAGCAGGTAGACAATTAACTTTACAGTGGAGAAACAATCATTACTTCAGCCAGGTTATCAACATCCACATGAACACTCATAAATCATGTTGCTAGTATGTACCCTTGATATGAAGTGAGGAAAATGCACTTTCTATCTGTGATACCCATAACTCCAGTTCAGAAAATCATCAGACAGATCCCAAATGAGGCACATCCTACAACATACCTGACCAGTTTCAGTACTCCTCAAAACTGCCAACAAAAATAAGGAAGGTCTGAGAAAACTGTCACAGACAAGAGAAGCTTAAGGAGACATGATGACTAAATGTAATATCATGTCCTAGATGGGATTCTGGAACAGAAAAATATATTAGGTATAAACCGAGGAAACCTAATGTATCAATAGTGGTTCATCAATTATAACAAATGTACCATAAGATGTTAACAGGGGAAATGGTGTGGGGTATATGGGAACTTTCTGTACTACCTTTGCAATTTTTCTATAAATCTAAAACTTGAAACAAAGTTTATTTTTTAAAATCTAAAGTACAAAATAAATTTTTTTAATTATTTGAGGGACTTCCCTGGTGGCGCAGTGGTTAATAATCTGCCTGCCAAGGCAGGGGACATGGGTTCGATCCCTGGTCCGGGAAGATCCCACATGCCGTGGAGCAGCTAAGCCCGCATGCCACAACTACTGAGCCCGCATGCCACAACTACTGAAGCTTGCACACCTAGAGCCCATGCTCCGCAACAAGAGAAGCCACCGCCGTGAGAAGCCCACGCACCACAACAAAGAGTAGCCCCCACTCGCCGCAACTAGAGAAAGCCCGCACGCAGCAACAAAGACCCAATGCAGCCAAAAATTTAAAAATTATAAAAATAAATAAATAAATGAATAAGTAAATAAATAAATATTTGAAAAATCTTATTTGAAAAGATAATTCTGCTTAAGTACTTTTAAAAACGAAGCACCAGCACGATGGAAATTTCAACGCCTTTAATTTAATGTGACTATCTTGCCTTCTTTCCACATAAATCTTATATGTATGTTAACCTGTCTTGGTAGCAGAATATCTGAAAATATTTGGGTTTTGCTTGATGAGCTTGGGGATAATCTATTTCATTTTAGAAACTAAATGCTCATTAATACATTTTCCAACTTGAGAATCAAGTATTTTCCAAAAGTTGACATTTAAGTCAAGTGTTTGAAACTTGAAACACATTTTCCCACAGAAATGTTGTTGCAAACAGTGGTTAATGCTCAGGCCAGCCAGGTGAAGCTCATTAAACTCATAATAAGCAAAATAGACATCTTCAGTGAAAATAGTGTAAAACTATATTATGGAAAAAACTTGCCTTTTGGGCTTCCCTGGCGGCACAGTGGTTGAGAGTCCGCCTGCCGATGCAGGGGACACGGGTTTGTGCCCCGGTCCGGGAAGATCCCACATGCCGCGGAGTGGCTGGGCCCGTGAGCCATGGCCGCTGAGCCTGCGCGTCCGGAGCCTGTGCTCCACAATGGGAGAGGCCACAACAGTGAGAGGCCCGCGTACCGCAAAAAAAAAAACAAAAACAAAAACAAAAACAAAAACTTGCCTTTCAAATTCAAAAGATAAATTTAAACATGCAATTTAAATTTATTCTAATCAAATCCATCACCCAGTGTTTGAGCCAAGGGCTTTCTTTGGGCCTCTTTGCAACACTGCAAATGAGGAGGGGGAGGAAGATGGAGGGTGTTAAAACTGGGGTGAGTGGGAGATGTAAAGACCATAAGCACAGTCTGCAAAGGCAAGTGTACGCTTTTGACCCAGATTGGGTGGGCAGGTTTCTACTTTGATTTCTGGGGATACAATGAAGTTGGTACCCCAAAGGACAGAGAAAGGGATAGAGAGGGGACTTTGTCTTCTCCTAATCCTAAATCTTTAATGTGCTACTCTGCAGAGGGTGGGTAATCGTCTATGGGCAGCTGGTAAGGATGAATGACCAGTCGGCTAACTCTTCAAGCTGGTGGGACCTGAGTACACGGGTGGACAGCAGTAGGCAATGGACCCGCACTCCTCACGACAGTATGCTACCAAGCAGAGGACCAAGAAAGAAAAGTGGATTCACAGAGGAGATCTGCAGAAATGCTTACAGAGTGTGAAGAGGACTTAAATTCCCAACAAGGAGGCTCAGAAGAGGAAACAAAGTGGAAGACATGAAGTTTCTTGCAGTGATACCAGCCAAACTATCAGACCCAGCTGCGGTCAGGATTTCTATAGCACAGCGAGGCCTACGTTTGATGCATTTCAGGTTTGTCTATCCTGATTTGGAGACACACTATACCATTTGTTAAAATAAGGATACATTGTACCACAAAAAGAACTATAAGAACTTTTCAGAAGCAAAATTAAAAAGCAAACATTTTTATCAAGTATTTCTTAAAAACAATGATACATATTTTCTTATAATGCATTACGGATTTGAAAAATATTTTTTTAACTGCTCTTCCTCTCCCTCTCCAGATACCCTCTCCATCAATGCTTACAACATGGTAAACATCTTTCCTTAATTTTCCTAATTTTCCATTAAGAATTCAAATATATATTGAGTGCATTTTACACAGTTTTATGAAACAATATGTGTTGATAATAGCAAATGTATTGTTAATACATATTGATAACGGCAGGTATATGATATGCTGTAACATAGATATGATGAATTTATTCAACCATTTCTTTATTGACAGTCACTGCTCCCTTTATTTTACTTTTCACCGCTTGGGGAAATGCTACAATAAAAATATTCATACAAATATCTTGTGTTATTCAAGTTTATGCTCACTTGCTGTTGTTAACCAACACTCTAAAACTCTCACCAGCTTACCACAACAATAGTTTGTTTCTAGCTCACATCACTGTCTGGTGCAAGTCAGGCTGTTACTATGAGTTTGCCTCCAATCGTGATTCTGGGGCTCCATCTTATGGTTCCCCTATCTCAGATTTCTTCGTTTCCAGCAGTCAACATGGGAGAGAGCTTGGAAGACAAGGAAAGGTTTATGACTAAGACTGGATGTATGTTACGACACTTCTGCCCAGATTCCACTGGCTACAATCCAATCATGAGGTCCCAACCTAATTGCAAGGGAGGCTGGGAAATGCAGTCTTCCTGTGTGCCCTAACAGGAACTGGGTGAACATTTAGTCAATTTTGCAAATATTTTTATATACAGTAAGTCCCCTACATATGAACGAGTTCCGTTCCAAGAGCACATTCATTAAGTCCAATTTGTTTGTAAGTCCAACAAAGTTAGCCTAGGTACCCAACTAACACAGTCGGCTATATAGTACTGTACTGTAATAGGTTTATAATACTTGTCACACAAATAACATAAAAAACAAACACAAAAAATAAAACATTTTTAATCTTACAGTACAGTACCTTGAAAAGTACAGTAGTACAGTACAACAGCTGGCATACAGGGGCTGGCATCGAGGGAACAGGCAAGAAGAGTTACCGACAGGAGGAGGGAGAGGAGGTGGGAGGTGGTAGAGCTGAAGGATCATCAGCAATAGGAGACGGAGGGCAAGCTGCAATTTCACTCACCTGTGCCTGACGTGAAAAGGCACAGGTTCTGGCTCCTTGCTGGATTCAATTCTATCGACCCTCTTGAAAAAACGATCCAGTGATGTCTGGGTAGTAGCTACTTTTCTTGTCACAGATGACATCCTGGGCTTGAAATAAAGATACTGTACTACTGTACTCTATACAGTACTGTACAGTAAAGTACACAAAAGCACAACCACTTGCAGAGGATGTACGCACGTGACAATGTACAGCAGACACATGAACTAACTTACGTGAGTGGACATGCGAATGCATGTTCGCATCTTTGAAAGTTCACAACTTGAAGGTTCGTATGTAGGGGCCTTACTGTACTGGTGGCTTTACTCAAAAGGATATATTTCTGGACTGAAAGTTCTGGGCTGTGAAATTCTATATAATGTGTGTTATGTCTATCCCTTCGCAAAAAAGGCCATGATAACTCCTATTTCTGTCAGCAGAGTAGGAATATTCAGCACCTTTCTTGCTTTTCTAAATCTCCCTTCCAAAGGTACTAAAAGACTAGAAACTCCACTGACCAGATTCCTGTGTCAACAGGGTCCTGGTTTAACTTCCACCAATGAGAGGCACCCTCAGTGAAACTAGAAAAGGTGAAGAAAGCAAGCAGCCTTTATTTCATTCTAACATGTTGACACTTGGCAGAAATGGCCTGTAGTTGCTTCCAGGTGACATCCTGCATTCTGCAGAGATTACTGGCAGGGGCTTCCCCTGAAATTCCTGCATTACCGGATTTTCTAAAAGCCAGCAATGATTTCTCCTGACTTGTTCCCTCAGTCTTTCTGACAGTTTAGTGAACATCTCATTTCTTGTATAAAATCTCTTCCTACTTGAAATACTTAAAGCAATTTGTTTCCAGACTAAGTACTAACTTATACATCAACCTAGCATTTGTCTTTCATCTTTGTTTATGACCCATTGTTTCCCACATATAATTTTTTAATTCTTACATTTCAAATATATTTATGTTATAGCTGTGGTGTTGCTGCTTCCCAAGCCTTAGTTAACATAAATATTCTATAAAACATCTAATTTCTATCTTTTATAGTTAAATCATTAATTCATCTGGAACTTACTTTTGCATGTGTTGAGACTGCTAGTATCATTTATTAAATCAATCCTGTTTTCTCACCCAAATGAAATATCATCTTTGTACCAAATATCTTGATCTATTTCTAGGCCACCTAGTCTATTCCAGTGATCTGTTTATTTTCCTGAGCAATGCCATACAGTGTTGATTGCTGTGGTTTTATAAAATATTTTAACAACTGTTTTATAAATCTAAATTCAAAAGAGGCCACCTAACACAATAACTTGTGTTACCAGGTTAACGCAGTTGTACATAAACTCAAAATAAAATTTATTTTCCTATGTCTGTGCACATATTTGAACTTTCTACAAATATTAGTAACAGAACCATCTGAATGCTAGGCTAAAATAAGGGAGCAATGACCAATCCTAACCTGATTCCAAGTGTTGGAGAAGGAGCAGCCTCACTCTTCTGACTTTCATAAGTGAATGTTATAAAATTGAATTTGTAAAGTAACATTATCCTAATCAAATACTACTTTTGTCATTCATATATACTTTATATATAAGACTATAAAGGACTCTATGTAAGAGTTTGTTTAGAGAGGCGGAGTCAAGATGACTGTGTGGGAAGACGAAGAGTTAGCATCTCCCCACAACTAGGGCACCTGCCGGCCGCTGGTGGGGGACTCACGCCCAAGAAGACGTGAGGAACCCCAAAGTGAACTGGTAGGATGAAGGGGGACTGCGGGGGGAGGAGAAGTGGAGGCCAGACAGGATGGGCACCCCTGAAGCTGGGGAGGTCAGGAGAGGAGTGGAGAGGTTGATTGCCCCGCCCACTCGGGCCAGGGGAGCCTGCTGAGCTCCCAGGCTGGTCCCCTGCCCTCCAAGGTCCCCCCCGACAACCGAATTAGTCCTGGGGGCATAGAAGGAAGGCCGGGGAGATCAGGAGAGGCAGGAGGCATGGGCCCTTGCAGGCTGGAGGAGCGGGAGAGGAGAGAAGGGCGTTTGCCCCGCCCACTCAAGCCCAGGAAGCCTGCTGGGCTCCCAGGTGAGGTCCCCTGCCCTGAGACCAGGGCTGGGGGGCACTCCTGGGCCCATTCTCTTCCTTGAGCCTAAGCCCCACCCCCCATAGCCCCCAGGGCCTTTTCCAGCCCTGTGAGTCCTGAGCATTGGCCCCTCCCACCACCCAAACCTCGCCCTTGCTTAGGCCCCGCCCTCCACAGCCAAGGCCTCCCCCCCACTTCTTTTTCCTTTTCTTTTCCCTCCTCCTCTTTTTTACTATTGTGGTACTGACATACCTTCTGGTTGTTGATTCATATTTTTATATTCTTCCTAACATACCTGTTAGTTTCCCAGTCTAATTTTATTTTTTACTTTGTTACTGTTCTTTTTTCTTTTCTTTTCTTTTCTTTTTTCGACCCCACGCACATTGAGGGATCTTGGTTCACGAGCTGGGGGGTTGGGCCAAAGCTCCTGCAGTGGGAGCTCCAAGTCTGAACCACTGGACTAACAGAAAGACCCCAGGGAATATTCAACAGAGTGAGGTCTCACGGAGTTCCTCATCTCAGCACCAAGACCCAGCTCTACCCAACAGCCTAAAAATTCCAGTGTTGGAAGCCTCAGGCCAAACAACCAGTAAGACAGGAACACAATTCCACTCATTAAAAAAAAAAAAAAAAAAAAAAAAAGAGGGATGAAGGAGCAAGGTAAAAACCTACGAGACCAAATAAATGAACAGGAAATAGGCAACCTACCTGAAAAAGAATTCAGAGTAAAGATAGTAAAGATGGTCCAGAATCTCGGAAACAGAATGGAGGCACAGATTGAGAACACAGAAAAAATGTTTAACAAAGATCTAGAAGAACTAAAGAACAAACAAACAGATGAACAGCACAATAACTGAAATAAAAATACACTAGAAGGAATCAGTAACAGAGTAACTGAGGCAGAAGAACAAATAAGTGAGCTGGAAGACAAAACGGTGGAAATAACTGCCAAGGAGAAGAATCAAGAAAAAAGAATGAAAAGAATTGAAGACAATCTCAGAGACCTCTGGGACAACATTAAACACAACAACATTTGCATTATAGGGGTCCCAGAAGGAGAAGAGAGAAAGAAAGGACCTGCCAAAATATTTGAAGTCATTATAGTCAAAAACTTCCCTAACATGGGAAAGGAAATAGTCACCCAAGTCCAGGAAAAAGAGACTCCCATACAGGATAAACCCTAGGAAAAACACACCAGGACACATATTAATCAAACTAACAAAAATTAAATTCAAGAAAAAAATATTAAAAGCAGCAAGGGAAAAACAAAAAATAACATACAAAGGAATCCCCATAAGGTTATCAGCTGATTTTTCAGCAGAAACTCTGCAGGCCAGAAGGGAGTGGCAGAAGATACTTAAAAGTGATGAAAGAGAAACCTACAACCAAGATTACTCTACCCAGCAAGGATCTCATTCAGTTTCGATGGAGAAGTCAGAAGCTTTTCAGACAAGCAAAAGCTAAGAGAATTCAGCACCACAAAACCAGCTTTACAACAAAAGGTAAAGAAACTTCTCTAGGCAGGAAATGCAAGAAAAGAAAAGGACCCACAAAAACAAACCCAAAACAATTAAGAAAATGGTAAGAGGAACATATGTATCGATAATAACCTTGAATGTAAATGGATTAAATGCCCCAACCAAAAGACAAAGACTGGCTGAATGGATACAAAAACAAGACCCATATATATGCTGTCTACAAGAGACCCACTTCAGACCTTGGAACACATACAGACTGAAAGTGAAGGGATGGAAAAAGACATTCCATGCAAATGGAAATCAAAAGAAAGCTGGAGTAGCAACACTCGTATCAGATAAAATAGACTTTAAAATAAAGACTGTTGGGGCTTCCCTGGTGGAACAGTGGTTAAAAATCCACCTGCCAATGCAGAGGACACGGGTTTGAGCCCTAGTCCGGAAAGATCCCACATGCTGTGGAGAAATTAAGCCCGTGCGCCACAACTACTGAGCCCGAGTGCCACAACTACTGAAGCCTGAGTGCCTAGAGCCTGGGCTCCACAACAAGAGAAGCCACCGCAACGAGAATCCCGTGCACCACAACGAATAGGAGCCCCCACTCACCGCAACTAGAGAAAAGCCCACGTGCAGCAACGAAGACCCACCACAGCCAAAAATAAAATAAATAATTTTTTAAAGTAATAAATAAATAAGTAAGCTACAAGGATACATTGTACAACACAGCACAAGGAATATAGCCAATCCTTTATAATAACCATAAATGGAGTGTAATCTCTAAAAGTTTGAATTACCATGTTGTACATCTGAAACTAATATAATATTGTAAATCAGCTATACATCAATAAAAAAATGAATGCTAAAAAAGAAGAGTTTGTTTATAAAATGGGTAACATTACCAGTAATTTTAAAAACTATTGGTCTAATACATAAACTTGTGCTGCTTTTAATATCATTCAACTGTTTGTCTGATTTATTTTTCATTAAGATATAATTCACACACCACAGAGTTCTTCACCCTTTAAAGTTTCCAATTCAGTGGCTCTTAGTATATTCACAAAGTGTGCAGTGATCACCACTTTGTAATTCCTGTTTGTCTGATTTTCTTTTTTATTATTTAAAAAAATGGAAAATCAAAAGTATAATTTTCATTCAATAAATATCATTTGATCCTTAGGCAGTTTTGTTGCAGAAAGTAAAGTCCATGATTTTAGAATGATGGTAGCAATTCATCAACAAAGTAATCAGTTTTCACACAGTTTCAATAACTGCAGCAATTTCCTTGAACTGTCTGTAGAAATTCTGGAGAGAAAGGGGAAAAACAATATTAATTTTGCTTTTAGAGGCTATTTAAGTAGTTCTTTTAATTATATCTAACCAGCAGAGGCTCTAGAACATATTAAGTTTGCATTTTAATGTTACTTCCTCAACTATTATTATTCAAAAGTTACTATAAGAAACAAACAGGTGTAATTTGGTGCAAGCAAAAATACTACTGTAGAGTTGGATAATTAGCTCATAAACAAACTTTTTTAAAGCATCCAACAAAGTTCTTTGAGATCACAACAGAAAGATTTATTAAATGCCCAGCACTGTTCTCAACAATGAAGACTTTAAAAAAATGACAGATTGGTTCCCAGGCTCTGAACCACTTTTAATACAGTGAAAGACTGCATTTCAGGGTGATAGGGGCTGTCTTGTCAGTTATACTAAGAGAGACCCAACACTGACAGTAGCTTACATTGTAGAAGCTTATTTCTCTTTCAATTAAAAACCAAGCTGGTATGGTAGTTCTGTAGAAGTCATCAGATAAAACATCAGATAAAAAAGGGATCAAATTCTGTTTTCCTTTCTTATCCTCTACTTGCCGAGAAGTAGGAAGCAAATTTGATATACTCTAATGATTTACATCCTTGTATTTTCCCTCTTCTTTGGACTTAATTCTCTATTTTGCTACTTAAAAGAGTATCTGTATTTTGTTTTAACTCATATGTAAGTTTGTTATGGAACGAAGGAGGACGTAACCATTTCTTAAAAAATATATACTCATGATCATAATTTCAGCTACTAGAAAGATAAAAGTCAAAAGCTCAAAGAATGCTCCTTGGCGCTCAGTCCTATAATGTGACTAACAGGCTGTTTGCCTGGTTAGCTGTAAGCCACATAAAAACTACCTCTAAAAGAGTTGCCCCATTTGTGATCTTTTTACTATGAGAAAAAAATTTTAAGAGGTGGAATCAGGGAGCACAAATGTGGCAAAGAAAAATAAGAATTAGGCCAGTATTATGAATTACAAAAGGACTGAAACCTATATCCCTTTTTGAAATAGATTTGGTCTTTATGTTCAGTTGAAAGCTACTCACATATCACAGTACACTACATTTATTTCCTTCCAACCAAGTCCTAATTTGCTTCCAAGACACCATTTAGCATTAAAAATAATGAATCTGTGACCCTTTTTTGTTCTACAGCAGACACAGCTGTTCTAAAAAAAGGAATCAAAAGGAGAGAACATCCTTAAAATGTAATTTGTAAAACAGAACTACAATATAACCCACAAATCTCACTTCTGGGTATATATCCAAAGGAAATAAAATCACTACCTCAAAAAGTTATCTGCACTCCCACATTCAATGCAGCATTACTCACAATAGCAAGGTATGGAAACAACCCAAGCGTCTGTTGACAGATGAATGGATAAAGAAAATGTGGTGTGTATATATACACAACAGTATACTATTCATCCTTTAAAAAGAAGGAAATCCTGCTATTTTTGACAACATGGGTGAACCTGGAGGACAGTATGCTAAGTAAAATAAGTCAGACACAGAAAGACAATACTGCATGATCTCACTTATATGTGGAATCTAAAAAAATTGGAATTCATGGTAACAGAAAGTATGCTATAAGAAAGAATTCATATCTGTTCACTCACCAAAGGGATCAAAACAAACAAAAACAAAACTCTAAGGCCAGTTAAACTAGCCAAAGACAAAGCATTTCCCTGTATGTACATTGAAAAGAAAATGATTTCTCATCCACCCCCTTTCTTCCTTTCTTGCTTACAGAAAAGAGGTAGAATAATAATATATATAATATTGGATACTAAAAATAATAATAGTAATATATATAACATGATTCTATAAATAAATTATTGAGTTACTCTAATCCCTAGCAGATAAAATTAGCCATCAAGTACTAGTGGTCTGATCTACATTTTGTAAACATTATTAGTCAGAAAATTCAGGGTCAATACTGTTCAAAGGTAAGATTCATTTAGCTTAATCACTCTTGAATATTAAGCCTAAGAAGAATAAAGCAGTTAAATGCAAAGTAAATATCCTGCTAGAAAAGATGCAAATTTCTTAAACACACTCACAGATGAGTCCTTGAAAGTGATGGCGTGTCAGTATACAAATTCAGCATATTATATTGAAAATATTGAAAATAATTTATCAAATTCCCAAATAAAGCACATCCAGATCTTTTGCATGTAAAGCACATCAAAACAATTGCAAATAAAAAGTTAAAATTTTCTCTTAAAGAAGATTTTATGTATCTTTTTAAGCAGTAATTACAGAACAATGGCTAAACTGAATGAGTTTTATCACAAACCTGAAACTGTGGAACTGTCATTTCGAAGGACTTGTTCTTTACTTGGCCTGAATGATCTGCCACTTTGAGCATCACTGCAACGTAAGGATACTTAAGTGATCTGCAGCTGTCTGAGCTCACAGCCATACCCAGCTTCCACTGAAAATCTATTAGCTGTAATGAAACAGTACACAATACACCAGTTATAATATTGCCCTGAATGCAGATATTTATCCAATTTTACTGCTCTCATATTCAAGTTTTAATTTCAAGGCCAGTCAAAATAAAAGAAAATATCTTCATTTTAATATTGTTAGGGGGATATAATAATCAAATGAACACAGAGATAGGCAATAAGGGATATAAACAGGGTTGGAAAACAACACTGTCATAATTACAAAAGGGAAAAAACAAAAATAAAAGCCTCCACCTGATGTGTTACGGAGGTAGATGTGGCAGTACTGGTTTTCTTTTCATTTTGCTCCTGTACTTAAGGGGACTCCAAACATTTTGGACCATCTCATATCTCATTTTCCTGTTCCACATATGCCTTTCCCCATTCCACAACCCAAAAGTCCTAAAATGGAAGATGAGTTATATATATATACCATCTTCATATTTGATTGAGGCATACATGGGAACCATACCAGTTTCTTTCCTCACCACAGTCCTTGACATGAAACCTTACACTATTTGGGAAGGAGGTTTTAGATTTCATCACTGTTGGTGATGGATACCTGCCACGTGATGTGCTATGCAGTTTACGTGTATTTAATGCCTCACTGAATCATCATAACATTATAGGCTATTATTTCCATTTTGCAGGTGACAAAACTGAATTCCAGAGAGCTTACATAATATGCACAAAGTCACGCATTTCTGGACTCATAACTGAAACCAAAGTCTGTTTGACTCCAAAGATTACATGCTTATTGACTACTGGCTGCCTCAGTACCTTCTAGCTAATTCTTTTCAATGATTGTTCAGTGTTGCCATGGCATAAAACAGGACTGGATAAATGCAGCCCTTAATACTGAGTTTAAAACATAAGACAATAAATGGAGGAATTTTGTGTCTTGTTCCCAAAGCTTCGGAAGATATGTAGTACCTAGCAGGCACTCACAAAAAATACCTGTCTATTGAATGATACCTTTTGCTACCAAATGAATGCTTACTGGGCAAATAGCTTTACGTATTAATAAAAAAAATTTTTATAAAAGGTGGGATTAGTGTAAGGACCAAAATTTCCTCCTGTCTTCATACTGGCATTAGACGAACCAGCTACAGCATGAAGGCCAGACTGGTCCCGATAAAATCAAAAATCTTTGATAAGTAAAAAGACTGTATAGGTACTTCTTAAATTAAAGTTTCCCATACAAAAATAGAGAAAGGATAGTAGGTTAATAAGAAAAGAACTACAAACAGCTAATAAGCATATGGAAAGGAAACAGGGAAATGCAAATTTAAAACACAAAGAGATACCACTACACACCTACCAAAATGGCAAAATTTTAAGTCTGATGATTCTAAAACTGGCAAGAAAGGATGTATCACAGTGCTGTTGATGGAAGTCTAAATTGGGTCAATCTTTCGGAAAATTGGCTTTACTTAAACTGCAGTTACACATATCCAGTGATCCGGTGATTCAATTATTAGGGATATAACCTAGAAAAAGAGTATACTTGGGGCTTCCCTGGTGGCACAGTAGTTAAGAATCTACCTGCCAATACAGGGGACAGGGGTACGAGCCCTGGTTCAGGAGGATCCCACATGCCACAGAGCAACTAAGCTTGTGTGCCATTAACTACTGAGCCTGTGCTCTAGAGCCTGCGTGCCACAACTACTGAAGCCCGTGCACCTAGAGCCCGTGCCCTGAAACAAGAGAAGCCACTGCATTGAGAAGCCCGCACACCACAATGAAGAGTAGCCCCTGTCGCAGCAACTAGAGAAAGCCTATGTGCAGCAACGAAGACCGAACACAGTCAACATAAATAAATTTATTTTAAAAAGTTAAAAAAAAAAAGAATCCACCTGCCAGTGCAGGGGACACGGGTTCGAGCCTTGGTCGGGGAAGATCCCACATGCCGCGGAGCAACTAAGCCTGTGTACCACAACTACTGAGCCCATGTGCCACAACTACTAAAGCCCGCCAGCCTAGAGCCTGTGCTCCGCAACAACAGAAGCCACCACAATAAGCCCACCCACCGCAACGAAGAGTAGCCCCTGCTCGCCGCAACTAAAGAAAGCCCGTGTGCAGCAATGAACACCCAAAGCTGCCAAAAATAAATAAATATTTTAAAAAAAGGAAAACAGGATGCTTATGTGAGAATGTTCCTAGCAGCTATATTCAAAATAGCCCTAACCTATAAACAACCCAGATGTTCATCAGTAATAAAATGGACAAATGAAATGCTGTACAGCAATGAAAATGAATGAACTTCAGCTACACTTAACACCAAAAATCCTGAAAGAAACACGTCAAAAAGTTATATGATTCCATGCACTTAAACTTGAGAAACAGGAAACATAATACTGTTTAGGGATGCATACACAGATGGCAAAACTATAAAAAGAAGCAAGAATATGACTATCACAAAAGGATAATTATTACCTCTAGGGAGGAGGGTGGGAGAGATATGATTGGGAAGGGGCATGTGGTGGGCTTCTGGGGTACTGGTAATGTTCGATTTCTTGAGCTTTGATTGTAGTGACACAGATGTTCACCTTTAAATTACCCATTTTTTTGATAACTATTTGAGGGGATGGAGGTTAACTAGATGTACTGTGGTAATCATTTTGCAGTATATGTATGTCAAGTCATTATGCAGAGCTGTATTTCAATTATATCTCAATAAAACTGGAAAAAAAATGTTATGCACGTTTTGGTATAGATGTTATCTTGCACATATAGCAGGGGGAGGGGAGGATATGTCAGTGAGCTCCACATTTCTGGTTGAAAGGAAAAATTTATTTAGGCTAGGTGATCAAAGGAAAGCTTCAGAGGAGACAGAGCTCAGTTTTGAAGAATAACAGAACTGAAATTGAGAGGAAAAAATGTGTTTTATTTATATATTCCATAAATACACACCTAGCAAAGAATAAGTGCTTAATAAATATTAAGCTGAACCAACGAGAGATAAAAGTAGTTCATATCTGGCTGAGGGATAGAGCACACTGTCTCAAAGTGAAAGGCTCTTATAAGGAAGTATGGAAAATAAGGCTGACAAGAGATCAAGAACCAAGAGGCCAGTAATTTTTTGCAAATTGTACAAGTTTTCAGAATACTCTCATTTACAGTTGACCCTTAAACGATGTGGGTCTGAACTGCACGGATCCACTTATACACAGATACTTTTCAACAGTAAATACTACAGTACTACACAGTCTGCAGCTGGTTGAATCCACATGTATGCAGAGGAACCTAGGATATGTGACAAGTAGGATGAAGGTGATCCTATGAAGAATGGATCACTAGGTCTTGATGATCATCTACAGTTAAGGGAGGTATCAAAGACAACTATAAAACTTTGAGCCCAGATGACTGGGAGAATATATCATATATGAATCAGGACTTTTTATATTTTAAGCCCAAAAGTATTATCAAGAAGTGATAATTAACCTATATGAGAAAAGAATCTAAAAAAGAATGAATATATGTATAACTGAATCACTTTGCTGTACACCTGAAACTAACACAACATGTAAATCAACTATACTCCAATAAAATTTTTAAAAAGTGATAAGGAATATCTAAGTAGGAACGTTCAATAGGTGGATAAAAATTCAAGAACAGAATTCATGGGAGTTCATGATTACAGATAGTTTTATATCAGTTCAATGGTGATATTCAAGAAAGTAACAACACTTTTTAAACATATTTGCCCCATACAACTCCTTGATGCAAGAAGTTCCATTTTTACTGTCCATAGTAAAATGGGAGATAAAACATTGCTTATTTGACTCTAAAAGTATGAAATAAAACTCTGGATTATCCAGAACATTTTAAGCAGAAAAGCAATTAAGGAACACAATGTTAGAATTCACTGACCATTATAATGGTGTAACTGGCAGGTGGGGAAATTGGGAGAGCTGCCATTTACTGTGCAAAGTTGGTATTCATGAGTACAAGAGCTGGGATTAGGGTTATGGGATGAGAATTTCCCAAATTCTGAACTGAACATTTAAATGCAAATTATCAATAAAAGCAAACCTTCTAATAAGTGTGACTGAGCCTTAAATAGGAATTAACTACAGAGGAGATTTTAAAAAGAATAAAAAAAGAAAAACAAAAAAATCAGAACAGGGTGAACATCACTATGGAGAATATTAAGAATGAAGTAAGAATGAAGTAGCCTCAAAATTCTTGTAGAATTAAGTAAATGATTTAAAAAGAAAAATGTACAGAGAAAAAAAGCTAGTAGTAAAAAAATACAGGAATAACCAGAAGTAAAATGAATACAAAGAAGAACAATAATCAGAAAGCAAATATACATTAAGAGGTAAACAAAGAAATTAGCTGTAGTCTGTCACCCTAAAAATAGTTGATATGGTGGCTGAAGTTACTGTTAACATAAAAACATCACTATAAAAACCGTCTACAGGGGCTTCCCTGGTGGCGCAGTGGTTGAGAGTCTGCCTGCCAATGCAGGGGACACGGGTTCGTGCCCCGGTCCAGGAGGATCCCACATGCCGCGGAGCGGCTGGGCCCGTGAGCCATGGCCGCTGAGTCTGTGCGTCCGGAGCCTGTGCTCCGCAGCGGGAGAGGCCACAGCAGCGAGAGGCCTGCGTACCGCGCAAAAAAAAAAAAAAAAAAACTGTCTACAAAGAAAAAAAATTTTAAGACCATTTCAGTTTAAATTTAATTTTTCTTTTGCAAAACATAACATAGGGGCTTCCCTGGTGGCGCAGTGCTTGAGAGTCCGCCTGCCGATGCAGGAGACGCGGGTTCGTGCCCCGTTTCGGGAGGATCCCACGTGCCGCGGAGCGGCTGGGCCCGTGAGCCATGGCCGCTGAGTCTGTGCGTCCGGAGCCTGTGCTCCGCAGCGGGAGAGGCCACAGCAGCGAGAGGCCTGCGTACCGCGCAAAAAAAAAAAAAAAAAAAAAAAAAAAAAAAAACATAACATAGGAGAAAATTTTAAAAATAATCGTGTAAAACTCCATCATCTTAAAAACTATGTTCATATTCCTGTATCCCCGTTTCTAGTCTTTGTATGCAATTTTTATAGCTACAGTCACAAAATACACACTTTTATGTTCTCTCCTTTTTTAAATGAAAGTTTTCAAATGGAAAGAATGTTAAGCATTCTGCACACATTAATGTCTCCCAAAGTACTACAAGGAAAAGACTGATTAAACTCATCCAAGGATGCAACACTAATAGAGCTGGTATTCAAACCCAAATTTGTCTGATTCCATATTCCATGCCTTTTTCATTATACCTAGCTGCAACATGACTACCATTCAGAATTAAACCAAGTCCTAGTAGGTCAAGAAAGTAGACAGGTCTGGGACAGGGCAAGAGTGTTTGGCATCTTCTAAATGCTAGGCCTGAACTGTCCAGTATAGTAGCCACTAGCCAACTGTGACTATTTAAATTAATTTAAAATGAATAAAAGATTCACTTCCTCAGTTGGACTAGCCACATACAAAGTGCTCAAGAGCCATGTGTGGCTAGTGCTACCATACTGCATAGCACCAACAGAGAACATTTCCATCATCATAGAAAGTTCTATTGAACAGTGCTGTGCTAAACTCTGTGCTTCGTACTTTGTATCTGCAGATATTGATTATGGCATGAGTTATTAGCAAATTTCTACTTGAAAATTCAGATTAGCTCTAGCCTAAGTGGACAACTTTTGCTAAGTCATTAGCCATTCTCATCTTGCTTAATGGCACCTTCATCCATGCTTTGATTTTCTTCATATCACTTAATGGTTTCTAAAATTACGTTAACTTATTCATCCCCTGTGTCCCCAAGGAAATGGCATTATGAATCCAGTTACTACTCCATCTACTAGAACATTATCTGATAGAAAGTGAATATTCAAACAAGTATCTGTTGAATGGTTTAGAAGTTCTGGGGTATGTGGTAACTGGTCTCCAAAGATAGCCTCCAGCAATTAATTCCACCCAGCTCTGTAAGTACATGTCACTCTTCACATCAAGAAGTGGAGCTTATTTTCTCTGCACGAATCTGAGCTGTGCCTGTGATTGTTTTGACAAGTAGAATATGGCAGAAGAGGTGTTCTGGAATCTTTGAGCCTAGGCCTTAGGAGAACTGGAAGTGTGTCCTTCCTTCTTCATGGAATACTGGCTCTTGAGACTCTCCTTCTTGGAACTCAGCCACCATGATGTGAGCACCCACATGAAGGAGAACCGAGTCACGCCAATGATCAGCTCTAGTTCAGCTCACAGCCCAAGTCATGACTAGCATGTGAGTGAGCCCTCTTCACTTCCACCCAGCTAAGGCTCCTAGATGACTGAAGCCCCAGCTGACATGATAAGGAGTAGAAACCACCACCCAGCTAAGCCCAGTTAACCCAAAGACTCATGAGAGACAATTAAACAACTGTTTTAAGTCACTAAGTTTAGGGTGGTTTGTTATGCGGTGACAGATAACTAAAACAGAGCAAACACAACTAGCTGAAAATAGCTTTGTTAATAAACTTACTACGATATACGATTTATCAAAAATGAATTCTCAAAACTATACAATCTGAACTATATTGGTTTATAGAAATTGTAGCAAATACAAATAATCAAAACAATGTTTCATATTTGGTTAGTGTTAATATCACCAGTAAAAATAATCCAGAAAATGAAAGCGTTTCCCATTAAACACAATCACTACTAGTAAGTTCACAGTACTACTGTCATGCAACACAAAACAAGTATCAGCTTTCCTCAAAATGGTTTTTAATCCTCATTTCTCTTCTGATGACCCCCATTTTCTAAGTGACTCAGGTTTGAAACTTCAACTTTGATTTTTCTCTCTCCCTTACACAAAACAGTTATGAATCGCTAGGTACTCAAGATTTTATTTCGGCCAATGCCACTGACATTTATTCCCTTCTTCCCAATCTCACTGCTACAAAGCCTTTTAAAAAGCTTGCCTTCAATTTTACTGCAGCCTCCTAAACAGTTTCTTGCCTAGAGTCTTCCTCAGTTCCAATCCACAGGATGGACTCTAAACACTACTTATAAACTTACCAAATCTAATATCACAGGTCAAAAACCTGTAATGTCTACTGCCTCAGGAACTAGTTAACCCTTCCCCTAGCACTTAAGTCATCTCACAGCATAGTCCCAAACAGCTTTCCCACTTGTGCTCAAGCTGGACTGCATCCTCTCTTTATTTTATTTTATTTTTTTTTTGCGGTACGTGGGCCTCTGACTGTTGTGGCCTCTCCCGTTGCGGAGCACAGGCTCCGGACGCGCAGGCTCAGCAGCCACGGCTCACGGGCCCAGCCGCTCCGCGGCATGTGGGATCTTCCCGGACCAGAGCATGAACCCGTGTCCCCTGCATCGAAAGGTGGACTCTCAACCACTGCGCCACCAGGGAAGCCCCGCATCCTCTCTTTAAATTATCTTTCAGTCTTCAAACCTTTGCTCATGCTGCTCATTCCTCTTGGAATACAACTCTCAAACACGTATTTAAAATTCAAAACTCCTCTCAAATTCTACTTGCTCTGTAAAGTCTTTCCTGGTTTACTCAACTTTTCTATGAATGGTCACATCACTTCTTACACCCCAGCACTTAGAGCATTCTGACTTGAAGAGTAGTCATCTGTGGATCTGTCTCCCTCCCCTACCATCTACTAGACCGTAAACTCCCTGAGGGGAGTTCATACATCCTTACATGACTTGTAGCACCCAACAGGACACAGAGAAGAACAAAAACAGCCATACGTTTATGAACTATTACACAAACTGTACAAAAACTTAAGTCACTGTCTCATATACGGAAGAGGGAAAATGGCACTAGATATTGTGCGTCAATATACATATTTCTGTTGATTTATACCATAAAACTGGCAAGCAGGAAAACAAAATGTGGCAACAACAGAAACAGTCATTCATCTATGATAAGGAGTTCTAACTAGACATCTATAAAAAAGAACCATGAATTACTTCAAAACAGTGATTATCAGCATCAGAATGTGAAGTAATGAATAACCTTAGACATTCTGGTGCTGGACAAGGTAGCACGATGGTTTGTTAAATTTAACAAGTTCAGACTCTGAAGTTAGGCAGACCTGAGTTTGAATCTCAGCTCTGCTACCTTCTACCCATGTGGCTTTGGGCAAGTTACTATGTCTCTATGCCCAAATATTCAGTTAAATATTTATGAAACAATACTATGTTCTAGGCACTGGGACTATAAAAAATAAAACAAAGGGTTCCTGACCTCAGGAACTTACATTCTAGTAGGGAAGACAGACAATAAGCAAATATATATACAGTGTCGTTGTACTAAGTGTTATAAAAAGAATTTTTTTAAATGCAGGTAAGGGGACAGAGTAACCAGGAAGGCTATTTAGATAGAGCCTGGGGGAGACCTCTGTGAGGAGGTGGGTTTTGAATAGAAAGACACCTGAGTAAAGTTAAGGCAAAAGCCACATGAATAACTGGAGAAACGAGCATTCTGGACAGAGGGAGAAGCATGCATGGCCTGTGCAGGGAAAAACAATGAGGCCTGCGTGGCTGGAGTGGCGTGAGCTAGGAAGAGAGGTAAGAGACAAAGAAACACTTTTTGAAGGGCCTTTAGGTCAAGGAAAATACTTAAGACATTTTTCTAGTGAGACAGTACTCTCTTAAATGGCTTCGAGCAGGGAAAAGACCTGGTCTAACTTAGACCGCTAAAGTCTCCAGATCGATGAACAGGGCATTAAGTTTAAGACGGAAAACAAAAAGACTCAATTGGGAGACCATTACGGTATCTACACAAGAGGGTGGTGCTTGGGACTCAGGTGGCAGCAAGGCGAGGTAAATTTAGAGAATATTTTTAAAGGTAGAGAAAACAGTATTCTGATGGATTGTATGCAGGGTCTGCACCCTCACGGGAGGTGTGGTCCCAGTTAGTCTTGCTGATTCTTATATTGGTGAGAAATATTTAAAGAAAGAGAGAAGGTATTACAGCTCAAGGAATTTAAACTAGTGTTAGCCCCAAAATTAGCTATATCTGGCACATTTAAAAAGCATATTCTACAAACAGAAATGACTTACTGCTAGGTCAAGGCTTTTCCCCCCTACAAGACTGCTGAATACACATAATCATTTTGCCTAGCAATATAATATTTAAAACACACATCATGAACTATGAATAAAAAGGTTCAATTTAAGAGTTCCTGGAGGTAAAACTCACGAAAGTGTGAGGTCCCCCTAATGACTAGGGTGTAGGTGGGTGCCTGAGATTTTAACTCAGCCTTGTCCACACTGAGCCTCCAGTAATTCATCAATTATGGTTTAGGTTTTCCTACCCCTAGCACTGGTTTTCACGGAGGTTTCGGTTCTGGTTAAGTTGTGCTTCTCTGTATTCACCTGTCTCTCCAATTTGGGAGACAGGAGTTTGCCCTGTGACCTCACTTTTCTGACTTATCCAAGAACTGTTCATTTTCAGTCTATTCAGCTTTTCATTTATTTTAAGGCACAGGTTAGGCTTTATAAGAAGGTGGCAGGAGGGTCAGAATCAGAGAAGGCAATATGATGATGCTGGCAGAAAGAGAAGTGATGACAGAAGCAGAGGCTGGAATGATGTGCTTTGAAGATGGAAGTAGACGCCATTGCTAAGGAACACAGGCAGCCTCTAGAAGCTGAAACAGACAAGGAAGCAGATTCTCCCTTAAAACCTCCAAAAGGAACACAGCCCTGCTGGCACCTTGGCTTTAGTCCCACAAGACTAATTTTGGACTTCTGATCTCCAGCACTATAAGAATAAATTTGTGTTGTTTTAAAACACACCTCCCCCTACACACACCCCCAAAAGGTTCAACTTTTAAAACCCTATAATCTAGTATAATTCAGTTTCAGGATATCTTACACAAACATATGACTTAATGTAAGTATAATAAATGGATAAGATGATTTCTGAGACATTGAATCAAAGTTACTGAGCAGTAACTCAGAGCAAAGCCAGACAGGGGGTTGACTGCTATCTGAGTTTCCCCCTATCTCCCAGGAATCCTCAAAAACAACAGAAATGATCAGCTGGAGACAGATGTCAGAGAGCAGTCAAAGGACATCTCTCAGCCCCTGTGTTCTCATTATTTATCTCAGCCCTTTCTTATACTTTGTGGTCCTGGGTAACTCCTGTATTTCAAATACTCTAGTTTTAGTACTCTTCTTCTGGGAAGTGTTATAAGCTATTTGCCTAAAAACAGTTTATTAGCTGAAACAGCACAGGTAAACTCAGAACAAAGAGACAGCCCTAAGACATACTTTAAAAATCAAATTCTTATTCCAAGCGTAAAAAAAAATGACACTGAAAGGTTAAAGAAGTAAACTCTCCCTCTTCCACAAACTGCTTTTTAAAGACTTAAGAAAATGTTTGCGCAGCTATCTTTGGAAATTTTGATAATTTCTTCTCTATATATATTACATCCCCAAATACTATGTACCTAGTATCGAATCAACGGCGCTTAATCAAGGAAGAACAATATTTGGTCTGTACTCTTCAGGCTGGAGTGGGTGGGGAAGATTAAATTACAATGGCAGTGGCTACTACCTCAGAAGCCAAGTGGAAGGAGCCATGCAGGGTGGCGGGAGGAAAGGCACGGGCTCACGGACATGGGCCTTAGTTTGGGGTTGAGCTGGGGAAGGCTCACGGTGGCATCGTCCCGCGGCTGCCAGAGGCGGGCGGAGGACCAGGTGCAGCCG